>NW_016108007.1:493532-547853 GCF_001604975.1 Cebus imitator
GTACCATCTTTGCTTACTTCAACCTTCACCTCCCAGGTTCAAGCAATTCTCCTGTCTCAGCCTCCTGAGTAGCTGGGATTACAGGCATGCATCACCATACCTGAGTAATTTTTGTGTTTTTAGTAGAGACAGGGTTTTACCATGTTGGCCAGGCTGGTCTCGAACCCCTGACCTCAAGTGATATGCCTGCCTCAGCCTCGTGAAGTGCTGGGATTATAGGTGTGAGCCACCATGCGTGGCCTTCTGTTTGTGTCTGAAACTTAAGTTGTAGGATTTAATGAAAAGTTATTAAAATGTACTTGGGAAAGGGTATTTTATTCTCAGTGGAGTACAACATAGTAGGCAAGTCAATAAGGAGAGGGAGCTCCCATGGATGAAGCAGGTAGGTGATCAAGTTACTTGAGAAGTACCTTCCAAAGAAAGGAAGGGTCCATAAATATTTATTAATGGAGTAAAAAGAAAAAGTGGTTCAGGTGACTCAATGCCCCTTCAAGTTCTTTCATTTTATAAAATCACAGAAAAGTTTCTACATGTGACTAAACAATTCTCTCCCTTCTTTAGATATCCTCCTATTCTAAAGACTGTTGGAAAATAGTATTACTCTTCCAGTAAGAAAATTAAGCAAGTTAAAAAAACCCCACAAGACCTAGGTAACTGAATCAGTCTTTGAGGAGAAAGCCGATGTGCACACTCATTAAACTGCAGAATATGGCTCAGTAAGTCTTTCTGCCTCGAGATTGTTTCCAACTGAAGTCATATTTGGCAAATCTGGGTGCCTCAGAATGTAAAGATGGCCCTTGTCCAGGGGCAGACCTCCATGCCACTTCTTCCTCTTCCCATTTGCATCCAGCAGTGCCTGGGAGAGGCAGGGATCAGAGTTCCTTCAGGCAGTAAGGATGAAATAGATGAAAGACGAGAACATTAACACTAGGAGCCAGAGGTCAGGAAACCTAGAGCCCAAGATAGCAAAAAGATGTGAGAAACAGTCATTATATAAACACCTAAAAACCTTTGCTCTTTGGAGAGGAGTTACTGCAAGAAAACTATTCAGAGGATCTTTAAGTCCTGGAAGCCCCAGAAGGGTATGGAGAGGGAGAATGTGGAGATGCCATTTTGTTTAAGAAAGCAAAGGAGTGGAGAAGTACAGGACTACTATTTTGAAGATAAACAGATTAATAGAAAAAAACTCCTATGGTATGTTTAGAAGGGAAAAAAAAATACTGCTTGCCTGAAGTTGAGAAAACATTTTCATAAACGTAAACTTCACAAATATCTTCAGCTCAAGCACATGACTAACTAAAGATGAATGACCCCCAATGCCACAGTAAACATTAAGGTTCTGTCTACACACAAAAGTCAGCTTGACTCAATGTATTAGAAGTAGAAAAGATCAAGTCAATGAAACAACTTAGAGTGCCAAGTACCTGATTTGCCTGTGTGTTTTAGTTTTCGCTTGTTTTGGCATTCTTATACATAGTCAGAAAATATTACAACAGAAAAATCTTATTCTAGGATATTATTTTAGTTACTGGGACAGGGGAAGGGAGAAGTGCTTTCTAAGATGTAACTTAGTTGATAGTAAAATCAGGGAAGTTACCAGAGACCCTGACCAAATGCAGCATAGTATCAATGCCACCTCATAAATATGTACAATTATTATATGTCAATGAAATAAGCAAAAGAAAAAATGAAATGAAATAAAATGCTTCCAGGTACTGCTTTTTACCAAATGGTTTCAAAACATGGACAGGATTGCTGAGGTTACTTCTCCTGCCTGTGTATAATTGTTTATTTCAATAACAACAAAAAAGTATTTGAGAATTGGACCATTATTTTATTTTTTAAAAAATTTCCCCTTGCCCACAAATGCTTTGATATAATCAAACTTTGGATTACTTTTTACTATTTACTCAGTGAGGTGAATCTCACTTTGATTAAATCTCACTTTGATTAAACCCCACTTTGATTAAAATGAGACCAAAGTTCAGGGAGCTGAAACGAGTAGCCTAAGATCTTATTGTTGGGAGGGCACAGACAGGTTTTCCTACTCTGACACCCTCACTGAACTGAGCACATAGTGGGCCCTTTATCAATGTCTCTTGAAGGAGTGACTGAATGCACAGATGGTGAGAGTAGAATGAGGTGGAGCTGAGTTTGTGATATAGATACTTCTTTTTCAGTCATCTACCAAGAGGCACAGATAAATTTTTGGAGTTAATGAAAGTGAAAAAAATAAAGAGAATATATATGAAGTTCTCATCCATTGCATGTAAACATATAAGCATATAAATTGTACCACCTCTATGGAGATCAATATAGTGGTGTCTAGTAAAGTGAGATACCAGGCTCTTGAATCATCAACTTCACTTCTAAACACATGCTCTAGGAAAATTCTCATATACATGCATGAGACTGTTCATTGCAATGTTACTTCTGATGAGAAAAAATTGGAAAGATCATACCTTATGAGAATAGATAAATTAATTATGGAATAATCAGTAAAAATAAGTGAACTGGGCCAATATGTGTCAACATGGATAAATCTCAAATTTTGACACAAAATAATTTATATATCGAAATTCAATCAAATTCAAGGTTACAGCAACAATAATGATATGCTGACTTATATTTTAGCATCCTTTTCTGATTGAAAGATAAAGGGTTGCAGCTAATTGTACACAACATCGGGATTATACCCTCATGGAGGAATAATGTCGTGCATGTGAGCATCATTGTTTTACGTGTTAAGGTGAATGAAAAGAAGGTTGAGAACCATTACTCTAGAGCTTTGTTGTTCAAATAGTGATCAATAAGGAAGAAAAATTTTTGTGAACTCTGTCTTAGTCAGCTCAGGCTGCTGTAACAAAATACCACAGACTGGGAGGCTTAAACAATGGGAATTTATTTCTCATAGTTCTGGAGACTGAGAAGTCCAAGATCAAGGTGCTCACGATTCAGTTCCTAGTGAGGCCTCTTTACCTGGATTATAAATAGTCACTTTCTCCTTGTGTCCTCACATTGTGCTGAGAGAGAGAAGAGAGAGAGAAATTTGACAGATCATTTGGCTTTGTTAAAATCCAGTGATGTATGTATGATTAAAAAAATGAAAACTTGAGTACAACTCCATGCTTTGATTTCAGTAACACAAATGTAGAAAATTTCTGTTTGCATAAAAATGCTTTAAAATGTTACTCATAAGCACAACAATTCTTTTTTTATTTTTTTTTGGCTAGTTCAAAATAATCATAATGCATTTAACTGAAATGTATCACTCCCAAATGTCAACTCTAATGAGGAACACTTGATAATTCTGATAATGTCCTTCATTCATTTGAATATAAAGATAACACATACCTCTTTTTAGAATCTTATAATAGCACATATATAAGATAATAAATTTGATAATAAGCAATAGCTCATTCTTGTGCTAATAAAATATTATAAGTACAAAAGATAGGATATACACAAGAAATCTCCCTGTGTATCAGCTAGGCTACTTTTGGCTGCACTTAACAGAGTATATGATTGAAAGTTGCTTAAACAGTAAGAACATTTTTTATCTCACATAGGCATTGCATTAGTTATTACTGTGTAACAAATTATCACTAACTTAGTGGCTTAAGACAGTACATATTTATTATCTCACAGTTTCTGTGAGTCAGGAGTTCAGACACAGTTTAGCTGATTTCTTTGCTTTAGAAGTTATATGAGGTTGCAGTTAAGGTGGCAGCCTGAGCTGTGGTCTTATCTGAAGGCTCAACTGGAGAAGGAGGGCCTTATTTACCAGCTCACTCTGGTCGTTGGCAGAATCCCTTTAAAGGATGTTTGACTAAGGGCCTCAGCTTCTCATTGGCAGTTGGCTGGAGGCCACCCTCCTCTACTCCTTGCCTCATGGGTCACTCCAACATAGCAGTTTACTTTATGAACACATGCATGCCAAGAAGGCAATAGAAGAATCAGCTACCAAGATAAAAGTTACAATTCTGGCAGTGATGTCCCATCACCTTTGCCATATTCTATTTGTTAGAAGGTGCTGTGGAGTCTATTTATTACAGCACCTTTGCCATATTCAGGTAGACCAGCTCACACCCAAAGGGAGGAGATTGGATAAGGGCATAAGTACCAGAACATAAGTACCAGAAAGGGAAATAGGGGAATCCTTAGGACCACCTTAGAGTCAGCATGCCACAGACATAAACCTGGAGCATGGTTCCAGGATTAGCTCAGGGACTCAGTGACTACAGTTACCCAGATACAGTTCATCTCCCTTCCCTGGCTCAGAGATGTCTGTCTCCATATAGATAGGCTACAGCCTTACCAGGTGCTGTGTGATAGGAGCACATTCAGGTAAACAAAAAAGGGAATCTCAATATTTATTATTTTTGGGGAAAAAAAAACAAAACATCTTTCCCAAAAGTCTCCTGGGAGATGTCCCATAAAATTTCATTTGTCAGGATTGGATCATGTGCCCATATCCACATTGCAGAGGAGACTGGAGAAATAAGGGCAAGTATATGGCATTTTTTGCCCTCAGTGGGTGTTAAGTCTCTGCCAGAAAGGAAAGGGGTGGGGGTAGAGGCTGGGAATTTGTTCTACCAACTACTAAAAGACAGACTTCTTTCAGGGCTGCCTTGTGTTAACATGATAACTGATTTTTCTGCCTCTATTCTCCTTACTTGAGATGTTCATTCATATAGTGCACTATGATATAATTGAGTCTTTACTTGGCTCAACATTATTGTGCAGACAAATGCAAATTATGGGTCCTGAGACTGCCCAAGTTTCTCTATTATTGATACATTTATTTTCCAATATTTTCTAAATATGTTAAAATTATTAAGCTACTTATAAAATTCTTATCTCAAATCTCTTATCTGTAAATGTTTTTCTTTTTGTATTTCTTCAAACAGAAGTGATTGGCTCTTTAACTTTCAACCATCTAGAGTCATTTCTTTAGATATGCAAAGGTAATCATGAAAATAAAAATAGATTGTAGAATGAGCCTTTGACCTACCCTCAGCTCTTGCCTTTTCTGCAAAAGTCCCCAGATAACTGCACAAAAGGTGAGTTGTTTACAAAAATCTCTCTGTAATCAGAGCAGGACCTGTGACCTACAGCACTTTGGACTATGAGGCTTCCAGACTTAAAAAATAATGAGATTTGTTTCTCCTATGCATCGTGGCCCAACATGTGTAGTCCAGGTTGATGGACACCTGGGCTCCAGGGAGTCAGCTGGGGACCCAAGACGACATTGGCTTTGCCATCTTCAACATGTAGTTCTTCAGGTCATCCTGGTGGTCACCATTTTGTCTAGTGGGAAGAAGTGACACTGAGTATGACCTTGACTTAAGAGACAAGTCTAGGAAAAAGCTTACTTACATGGGCATCCCTAACTGTTAATGGAGCCAAGAATTTAAGTGTAGCTGGGAGGCTATATGCCAAGCTACAATTCTATTATATACAATAAATGAAGAAGAAATTTTGGTGGATAGCGGCCTAATCATTTGTTTTTTTCTTTCTCTCTCCTCTTTCTCTCTTAACATAAATAGGACTGTAGTATACAAGCACATTTCCTTACCTTCAACATTGTCCATGTTAGTACATATAAATATTCCTCTTTTTTCACAATTATATTAACTATATTACTCTTGACTCTTATGAGGCTCATGTATAACTCTTCCCCATCAAGTTTATCAGGTTGGTTTTCTGAGCACTTCTGTCTGTTTAGTTGTTGATTAAATGCTCAGCACATATAGGACTTGGTCAATAGAGAGCAGTGCTCTTTGAATGGCTGGCTAGGGTTTTCTTTTTAAGTCATTCTTTTCTAGTATTGATATTTTCATTCTGATGTAGAATGTTTGGTTTCTAATTATTTAAAACTATATATTAAAGAACTGGGCTACTCAGCCACAGCAGTTTGCAAAAATTGTTAAGTTGTGCTGTTTATTATTGCACTATTAAATAACAAGGGTCATTAAAATGATACACTGCAAATTGCATTCTGTTTTCCAAGGCTAGACACAAATTTGAATTTCCCCAAAGTCTGTTTCTGGCTTGCTTTTACACTGTTAACATTCCTCAGAAGTGGCAAGAATAGGCAAAGAATTATGTGATGGCCATTTCAATTCTAACCTCTTGACTGCTTCATTCTCACCCTTCACCATTCACATTTGGCATTACGATTCCAACATTAAATACTCTTTTTGAAAAATGGTTAAGTTTTTACCTGATGTTTCAATGTTGATATACTATGATTGGGTCTTATTGCTCACAGTGAAGTCAAATTCTTGTTTAAGTAAAATGATTCTAGCATGGTCTTATTCCACCTCCCACCCATTATTTGAAAAGCGACAAGAAAATGTATAAAGCTGGTAATAATTGAGGCATTTCTAGGCTTGGGCCTTCCAAAGACTGTAAATAGCCATAAACTGGCAAATAGAATGAGACCTGGAAACCACTTGCAGTCTGAAATCACAGCACCATCTGGGACACCATTTTCCTAATTGTATTAGTTTTCTATTGCTGCATAACAAATTACCACAAACTTAGAGGCTTACAACAACACACATTTATTATTTTGCAGTTTCTATAGGTCAGGAGTCCAGGCACAGCTTAACTGAGTCCTCTGCTCAGGGTCCTACAAGGCTGCAATCAATGTGTTAGCTGAGCTGTGTTTCTCTCTGGGGCTTCAGGTCAACTTCTAACTCATGTGGTTGTTGTCAGAATTCATTTCTTTGTGATTGCAAGATCAAGGTCACTGTTTTCTTGCTGACTGTTGGCTGGGGGCCACTCTCAGCTTTTGGAGTCCACCCTCATTCCTTGCCTCATGGTCCTTTCCCAGACCTCTCAACATGGCAGCTCACTTCCTCAAAGTCGGCAAGGGAGAGTCTCTTAGCTCAGCTTGCTAAGATGGAATCTTATATAATGGAATATAATTATGGGAGTGGTATCATATCACTTTTGCCATATTCAGTTGGTACAAAGTAAGTCACAGGTTCTGCCTACACTCAAGGGGAAGGGATTGTATAAGGGTGTGATTCATTGGAGGGGGTGTCACCATAGGATATGTCTGCCACCCTCATTTCTGGTTTAACTCACTACCTTCTTTCCATTTCACCTTTAGTGCCCTTCTAATGCCTATCTGGTGCCTGTTTTCAAATTCCTACCTGTCCAGTCCTCACATTTTTAAGGCTCTCACATGCTTCCGAATTACCTTTTACTTTACGTTTCCAACACCTTCACAGAATGCATTCCTTTACCTGTCTCTATGACCTTCTTTTCTCTATGGTCAAGTCACTGATCCCTTGCCTTTGCTAGCCCTCTCCTTTTAGTGTTCAAGCGCAGCAAGTGTAAAATGAAACTGATGCTGTTATGTTGAATATCTCCTCCTCNCAGTGGTGTGATCATTCTTCAAGTTATCCTAAGTCAAAACCATATGGTTATTAATATCTTGGACTCCTCTAAACCAGGGTTTGGCAAATTATGGCCTGTGAGCCAAATTTGATCCACATGCCTGTTATTGTAAATAAAGTTGTATTGGTGCAAAGTCATACCTATTTGTTTAAGTATGGTTTATGGCTGCTCTTGCACTACAATGGCAGAGTTGAGTTGTTGCTACAGAAACTGACCTAAAAGCTGAAAATATTTAATACCTGGCTTTTTTACAGAAAGCATTTGCCAACTTGTGCTCTAAACCAAAGAACACAAAGACTGTTTCTTTTGCCTTTAAAATTCCAGTAGTGTTCATTCCTTACCTTCTCTTCTTTCTGCCATTGTTCACCTTGGTTAGTGCTTTTGTTATCATATACCTGAATTGACTCAGCCATCTCCTAATTGGGTCTCAGTAGCTATTCAGAACTTCTCTTATTTGAAGCTCTTGGTTCATTGCTATTGTTTGTGCATCTGAAGATCTTCCTTGTCTAGTTCTAAATTATTTCTCTTTATTTTTCGATGCTTTTTACAGAAACTCATCTTTCTTGGGTGGGCTGAGAGCAAACACTAGCTCAAAGACTTTACCCAGTTTTGCATGTATGATTCATTTGGAACTTCTCATAAACTGTCTGGATTTAATAGTTATGTCTTACCCTGCATAAGCCCTAGATCCTCTATAGATTATTATAAAATCATTGCATACAAGAATTATGTCATACATGTTACATCTGATAAAATGCTTAACCTTGGGTTGAACTGGAAAGAGAGGTATAGAAGGTGTAGACCAGTGGTTACCAGTGCCCAACCTTTTTGGCACCAGGGACCAGTTTTGTGGAAGACATCTTTCCCACAGACCAGGGTTGTGGGGAGGATGGTTTCAGGATAAAACTGTTCCACTTCAGATCATCGGACATTAGTTAGATTCTCATAAGGAGTGTGCAACCTAGATCCCTTGCATGCACAGTTAACAATAGGGTTTGCCCTCTTTTGAGAATATCATGCCACTGCTGATCTAACAGGAGGTGGAGCTCAGATGATAATGCTTGCAGGTCTGCCACTCACCTCCTGTTGTATGGCCCAGTTCCTAAGAGGCCATGGATTGGTACTGGTCTGCAGCTCAGGGGTTGCGTGCCCTTGGTATAGACTATTGATAAGTCTCTGTGACAAGCTGCTTTACTACTTAAAAATAGAGCTTTGTTTTATTTTATGTTGTTTTTAATGGTAGCACTTAAAGATACTTAAATACATTTAAACTTACAAAAAGGTTGAAGTAATGGTATAAGGAACTTTTTCTCTAAATCATTTGAGAGTAAGTTTCCAACATGATACCCCATCCCTCCTAATAATTTATTGTGTAGCTCCTAGAAAAAAATAGCAAAAATACTATCATCAAAATCAGTATTATGAGCATGGTACCTGATGGCCATTTAATCCCCATGCTCTAGCATGTTTAATTAATTGTCTAAGTAGTCTCCATTGTATCAAAAAGATTAGTCCAGGATCATAAGTTGTACTTAGTTGTCATATTTCTTTACTCTCTGTATATTTGGAATAGTTCTTCAGTATTGTTTGACTTACATGACCTTGACATTTTTGAAGAGTACTGGAGAGCTGTTTTGTAAAATGTACAATTGTATTTGTCTAATGATTCCTTATGATTAACTTCAAGTTATATGTTTTCCACATGAATTTCACATTTGAGGAGGTATAAATATCTCATTTGACATCAAACTTTCACTCACTTGTTTTAGTGGTGTTTCTTGGCTAAATTAATTATTACTGTGATAGTTGACATTTGATAATTTTCTATTTCCATCACTCCTATAATTATTATTTGGCATTCCATCACAGGGAAAAGAATTCTTCTCTTCCTATTAGTTCATTTATATCACCATGGACTCATGGATTCTGATTTTATTCAATGGGTTATAATCCATTACTTTCATATATTTTGATGCTCAAAATGTTCCACATTTAGCGGTGGGATAAGGTTGCCTGATAAGATATAGAACACCCAGCTAGATTTGCATCTCAGATAAAAAATTAATAATAATAATACTAGTTTTAGTAAAACATGTCTAAAATATTGCATATACAGGCTTAATATTGCATGGACATACTTAAATTATTACTTGTTTATCTGAAATTCAAATTTAACTGGGCATCTTCTATTTTATTTGCTGAATCTGAAGCCCTGCAGTGAGAGCCCCTTCAAGATGCTTTCTGTGTTCCTTTGATATGTCCCCATCATTTTTTGAATGTGTCCTTGATTTCTGGCCCAACAGAATGCTCTAGTCTCACCTTGTACCTTTCTTGCTTCAGCTCTCAAGCCACTTCCCCAAAGAAACCTGGTTCTGTTTAGTATAAAATGGTATGTAGAAACCGAGATATGTACATAGAGTATACTCATTACTATTGAATGTCACAACTCTTACACCTTCTCAGTGAAGAGATTCGGGACAATATATGTATTTATCTATATACACATATACATATATGTACATGCTTCTACATGTGCATGTACCTCTATATCTATCTCCATATATTGAAAAATCATGAGTTCACACCAATGTTTCTAATTCCAATCTAGTGCCACATGAACATTTCTTGTTTTTTTTTTTTTTTCTTTTCTACTTCTCTGACAGTGAGAAATTTGGTGCTCCCACCCTTCATATAACCATAATTGGTCAATTATCCCCATGTGTACCCAATCTCCCATTGCTACCACCAGCCCCCACACCTCTACATGTATGCTTTTGTCAACTTTCTTGGGCTCTGACAACCTACCTGTGCTTCCTCTCACTGCCTCAGGCTCCAAAATCCCATTCCAAGCCACTGCCAGTACCACTTCCCCCCACATGGCACATGGCATCTTACTCACTTGATTCAGGCTCTAGCATCCCATGCTAGCCCAGCACCATCATCTCCCTGTGTGGATGCCATCCTCATGCCACTTGGGCTTGATCCCCAACAACAGACTACCCTGAGTGAACGCCCTCCTCTTGATACTTGATACACTGTGCTGGGTCACCACTCCTGCCCCACCTGATGCAGATACCTGTCCTGCAAGTCCTGACCTCATGGGTCTTAGACTGAATTTCAGGAAAGGAAGGAAGGAGGGAAAGAAGGAAAGTATTTCTCACCATGTTACATTATAACTGATTTATTATTTTTTATAATTGATTTATGTTTTCATTCTCTGTTTTCCCTTCAACCTGGCTCATTCATTGGTACATTACCTTATTACAAAAACTATATCTGCCTTCTCAGCACTCAAAGATTATCCATTGAATGAATAAGTGAGTGAATTAATGAACAAATTAATATGTAGAGATCTAAAGTTTCTACACATTCAAAAAATTTTTAATTCTTCTAGAAATTTCTTTTCTCTTGGCCCTTGAACTTATTTAACTTCTGATGTAGCTTTCACCCCTGGCAACCCAATGATTGTTTGGGGTTTTCTACCTGACCTAGCATGACATCTGGGCGAGTTGATTTTCAGGTCACTGTAACCCAGACTTTTTTGTTCCAAGAGTGTGGTCAAAACATCATTTTTCCTTATTAGGAGGTGGCTTGTGTGTTTGTGTTGGGCTCACATTTCATGCCTCCCAAGCTTCTCCTGCTCTCATCCCCTGTGCAGACTCAATCATATGCCTAACTGTGATTTCTATATACTGAGATCAGACCAGCTTCTGTTTCTTGTGCTATCAAATAAAATATCTAATGAGTAAAACTCCTCCTACATATGAAAGAAAGAATTGGGGACCAGCTCTTCAATTGATATGAATGAGTTGGAGAGAAGGGACAGTAAGGCACCCACCCATAGGCCCCCAGGGGTCAGGAAGCAATGTTTGGTGTTCTCCTCCTGTCACCAGCTACCTATATTGTTGTGGGAAAAACCCCTTCCTCTTGACCTGCAAATTGAAGAGATGTAGCAACTGGGCTCATTGATCCTACCCACCCCCATCCTGCCCCAAGTCATCCCAAGGAAAATGAGCAGTGTGTGCGTGAATGGGTATGGCATATAAAATTATATTTTCATTTAGCATTTATAGAGCTGATTGGAAAAATCACATGAAAACTATTACAAATTGCTGAACAGTTTCAAAGTTTGTTTTACTTATGTGTTTGGAAGAGAGACAAAAGTAGAGGGGAACTTTAAAAATAATGTTTATTGCATGACTAAGAATTTGGGGGCTGAGAAGGGAGACTAACATTATGTAAGCTCAGAATATTTTTGGAAATTAAATGGCATTTCCTACAATTTTAATTCCAATGCATTCAGCTGCTCACCTCTCTGAAAACACCTTGTGCCTTGCATGCTTTTTGGAAGCTTACTTTCCCCTCTCTCTTCTCTTCTAATACCCTTTCCTTGATAAATCCTCATTCATCATGGAAGACTAGGCATTAAAAACATTTTCTCTATGAAACTTGCAATGGCTTTTGAGTGACTTCATTAGAACAGTGGTCATGATTAAAACTACATATTTACATTTTGTCTCCACCATTGGCTGTGAACTTCCAGACAGGGAAATGTTACATTTCATTTTTTTTTTCTTTTACTTATGTTAAGGATCTCAAATATACAGAATTGGGTAATTATACTAGCTAGCTCATGACACCTAAGTGATACGTTATATATTTTTTCATTCTCAGGGAATGTCTTCAGTGGCATTTAGCACAAGAGTGGCTGAGAGTGGGGCTATGGACTTAGGCACACCTGGGCTAAATCCCGGCTACCCACTAAACTGTGTGACTTGGGGCAATTTATATAACTTTTTGAGCTTCTGTTTTCCTAAATGTAAAATAAGAAAAATAAAAGTTCCTATTTAATAGTTTTTTTTAAATTTTGGAGTGTTAAATGTAATATTGCAAACTAAATGCTAAACATGATTTCTGTGACAGTAAATTTTAGCTTTTTAATTTTTTAACGGAATGGGGCTCAACAGATACTTGATGAATGAAACATCCATGAAGGTTTTTGTTATCCCAATTATATGTACAATTTTATTCCTTTCCTTTTTCTTTTATCTTTCTCTTCTTTCTTTTTTTTCTTCTCCTTCTCCTTTCTCCTCTTCTTCCTTCTCTTCTTCCTCCTCCTCTTCTGCCTCCTTCTTCCTCTTTTTCTTCTTTTTTTTTCCTTTTTTCTCTTCCTCCTTTTCCTCTGCTCTTATTTTTCTTCCTCTTCCCCTTCCTCCTCATTCTCCTCTTCCTCTTTCTTCTTTTTCTTCCTCTTCATTCTCATCTTCCTTCTCTTTTTCTTATTCCTCCTCCTCCTTCTACTTCTTCTCTAAAATTTTTCTCTCTCTCTCTCTCCTTTCCTTTCCCTTTCCCCTTCCCTGCCCTCTGCTCTTTTTTGGACATCTCTGAGCACAGCTGCTGCACATACCAGGGCTAAGCTGCATCAGATGCCAAAGTCTTTTCAAAGGAAGCCAGTTTTCAAGCTCAGGCACACTGACTTTTAGGATACAACTCAAATACTGTTGAATAACAAAACATTAAGCTTCTTTGCAGATAAGCCTGGAATACCATATTCTCTAGGTATTTAAATTTAAGAGAAGTAGAACCAGGCAGTTTACAATTTGAAATGTTGTTTCAAATTATTCTTATAGCAGCCCTGCATGCTAAGAATTATTATTCCAACTTTACAAATAAGAAAGTTGAAGATGATGTAACTACAAGACTTAACATTATTATCTCATCTCTGTTTCCTTCCCTGCTGGCTTTAATTTCTTCCACTACATATGTCCTTCTTCCTATAGTCATGAAAGACAATCACAGTCCAACAGAGGCATCTATCCTTATAGTTCATGATACCAAAAGAAGTGAGACCATTTCTATTATAGCATCCAAATTATTGAACAGTTTCATGAGAGGGCTATTATTGGCCTTCATCACAGGATATTTTCATTGTTAAGCACAGGAGTAATCAGCAGTGGCTTAAATGAATAGAAAAAAGAAAAAAAAAACATTTGTGTCAGTTTGCTGAGAATGATGGTTTCCAGGTTCATCCATGTCCCTACAAAGGACACGAACTCATCGTTTTTGATGGCTGCATAATATTCCATGGGGTCTGTTGTGGGGAAATGGAGAAGGGGCAGTGGGGAGTGGGGAGTTGGGGAGAGATAGCATGGGGAGAAATGCCAGATATAGGTGAAGGGGAGGAAGGCAGAAAATCACACTGCCATGTGTGTACCTATGCAACAATCTTGCATGTTCTTCACATGTACCCCAAAACCTAAAATGCAATAAAAAAATAAAAATAAATAAATAAATAAACATTTGATTATCTCACAGAGCTATAAGTTTGGAGGTAGGGGGCTCTTGGGTTGAGTCAGTTACTCATTGATAGCAGGAGCTGAGTAGTGTCTTGTGACCCTCTTGAGCTCATGCTCATGGTTGCAGATGCTTGTTGCAGCTCCAAGCATCACTTCTTTACCTTAGCATCATAGGGAGGAAGAAAGGATAAAAAAGAAATCATTCCTCTGACTACACTCTTATTTGGGGGGTAGAAGAGCTCTGCTCTATAAAACCCCAGTGGAGATCTGTTGAGGGGTGTGGGGCTAGGGGAGGGACAGAAGGGGGTGGGGACATTGGGGAGGGATAACATTAGGAGAAATACCTAAAGTAGGTGACGGGGGTATGAAGGCAGCAAACCACCATGGCATGGTAAACCTATCTGGCAATCCTGCAAGATCTGCACAGGCACCCCAGAACTTAAACTATAATAATAAAAAAACCTCACTGGATTTCTCCTTATATCCCATTGGCTAGAAGTGGGGCATGTGTCCACTCCGAGACCAATTACTGGGAAGAAATGATGGGCCTAACATGAGTGGTTTGGAGCAACCATGACTTGGCCTCTGAGGCTAAGTGAAGAGACAACTTTTCCTGAAATCAAAGGTTCCTGCCTCTTGAACACATCGCAGGTTCTGTGTGCAGGGCAGGAGAGGGTGTGTGTACAGATAGTTGTTGGTAAGGTAGTGGTCAATATCTGCTGCAGCCCATTTTGGGTCATATGTCTATCCCTCAAATCTGCTCAGGACAGCACGTTGAGTTCTGCCTTCGACTGTGTTCCCCGGTGCAGTCTCTAAGACTAGGATTAACGGGAATGGGATTGGTCAGGAGATACTGTTGGGGAAAAATGGTAGAGGAAGTAGGTGAAGAATAAAGGGAGGCTCCACAGGGTTCATGGTCTCATAAAATTCACCCCCCAGAGGGTAACTTAAGTGCAACTCCATAGAGGAGAACTGGGGACAGTGTATACCCCACTCAATGCTGTATTCCCCATCAGGATAGCCCCACCAACACTGTGGGGAGGGGATATAAATTTCCAGGCACTCCTGGTTCTTCATATGTGCAGGCAAAAGAGATTCTGCAAGTCTGTGTGGTTCTCCAACTAGGAGACACAAAACTGGCCCTTTGAAGTAGGAGCCTGTTAGAGCCGTTAAGCATAATACTGGGGATTTGGCTGGGATATGAGCTGAGCCCCAAAGGCATTTGCCACAGGGTACATGAGAGTCCAGACCAGCATCAAGTCTGCACACAAGAGCCACGGTGTGGGTGGGGATTTCTTGATGGTTGCCAAGAGAACCAGGACAATATGAGCTCAAGGAAGGTGGCCCCTATGGAAAGAAAAATGCTGAGAGGTCAACGTCTCAGGATACCCACTCATCAGCCCTCTGCACATTCCCCAAACTCATTAGGGTGCCTCCAGGAGCAGTTTTACATGAGAGCAGGAATGTTGGCTGTGCAGGTACTGTGTAGAGTCTGCTGGATTCTCTTTATCTCCAGCTGCTGGGGTTATACCAGCTGTCAGTGATGACTTCTAGTGCCATTCCTCTTTTCCCCATTTAGGCTCCTCTTACTCTTTAGCTGAGAGTAGAGTTTCTCCACCCGAAGTACCATTGACATTTGAGGCTGGATTATTCCTTGTTGTGAGGGACTGTCCTGTGTACTGTAGAATATTTAGTAGCATTTCTGGCCCTTCTCCACTTGAAGCCAATTCCACCAGTGTTCCGCCACCACAGTTGTGACAGATATCCCCCAGACCTTGTCAAAACCCACTCCTGCTTGAGAACCACTGGCTTAGAATACTGGGCCCCTGCAACTGTGGCTTCCAGGTTTCACATGATAAATTGGGGAAAATGCCCTCTAAACTGTGGATCTCTATGAACTTCATGGGAATTTACCAGATCTAGTGTGACTCTTTTACTTTTAGTGAGTTAATTTGGCGTTTGTGTCTTGTCTCCTGTATGCTAGGAATGTAAAGAATACTGGACCTGTATTCAGCATTTCCTCTTCCTCCTCACATTTACCTGGCATTAGTGGGCTGAGGCTTTCTTTCCTTAGAATTAGGATTGCTAGATTAAGCAAATAAAAATACAGGGAATCTAGTTAAATTGGAATCTCAAAAAATAACCTTTTAGTATAAGTGCATCCTGTGCAATATTTGAAATGTACTTCTACTACAAAAGTATGTGTTCTTTATCCAAAACCAGGTTTAACTGGGTGTCTTGTGGTTTTTCTGGCCACTGTACTTGGCACGCATTCTTTCTCTAAGGACTCCACTAGGAAATGCATGCCATGACTGTATTCTGGTACACTGAGCTTATCCTTCAATACTGAGTGCCCACTCTGCCTATGGATTAGCTCGTACTCCACTCACCATGGCACCACAACTTAGGCTGTTTCTATCACAGCACTTTCAGCATTGCTGCTACTTTCCATATCCCCTTCTTTTAGCTTTTATGTCTTTCCGCAAATTCATTATATGGAGTTGGATTAAAGCCTGCAGCAGTTATGTGTGGGTGTGCATTCGTGTGAAAAAAAATTACTCTTAGCTTCCCTAAGAGAAGCTCATGGGAATCCAATCATTGAGTAATACAGCCATGGAGGATCCTGGGGAAGGAATTCTCCAGCATTCCACAGTAGCCTCTATTCTGAAAGCTTCCAGTTAGTATCACCATGAAAATATCAGAGGGAGAGGAAACAACCCTCTGTAAATAATAGCACTCCAGGGGAGATCCTAGTAGTTTGCATTTTTAAGACCAGATACAGTTAACCTTTCATATATTGTATACATTTTAGGATGATATTTTTCTAAATGACTTTTATTATTAATACTATCATGACCTAAAAAATTAGCTGATTTGTGAATTATTTGAATAAAACAAACTAAAAAATAAGGAAAATAAATGTTCCTTGTCACCTTCCTTGGATTCATTGTGGCAGAAAGGGCAGCGATGAGGTCTTGTTAGATAAGAGAACTACAGCAGTGGTGTAGCATGCAGCATCATGGGAACCAGAGTTCATCCAAGAGACTCGATAACTCTGATGACTGTTTATTTAGTGACCCAGGGGAAATTTGTCTTGAGTTATAGTGTGTGTATTGCTGAGTTCTTTCTGTGTGTCTTGGTTATTTCAACTAAAAATGATTGAGGGGAAAAAGCAGCTAATAGGCTAAAATTGCAATGATCACTTTACATTTTGGAAAAATGGCTTTATTGAAATATAATTCACTTATCATACAATTCATCCATTTGAACTGCACAATTATATAGCTTTTAGTGTATTTACAGAGGTGTACAGCCATAACCACAATAAATTAGAACATTTTTATCACACTACAAAGATACTCCATACCCATTAGCCAGCCATCACTCCCCATTTCTCCCACTCCACACCCACTCATCCTCAGCCCTTGGCAATCACTAATCCACTTGCTGTCTCTGTGAACTTACCTATTCTGCATATTTCATATAAATGGAATTATACAGTATGTGATGTTTTGATTTCTGGCTTTTTTCATTTAGCATAATGTTTTTAAGGCTCATCCATGTTGTACCATATATCTATACTTTATTCTTTTTGTTGCCGAATAACATACCGTTGTGTATATCACATTTTACATTCATCAATTGAAAGTCATTTGTGTGTTCAGTTTCAGGCTATTACGAATACTACTGCTATGAACATTCACATACAAGTTTTTGTGTGGATTGGCAAAGATGGGCAGAGAAACAAACTGGAAAAAGAACAAGCTGTAGAAATCCAAGTGAGAACAATTAAGAGCTCAATTGTAGTACGTTTCTTTTTCCTTTCCTTCATTATTACTCTGACTTAATCCTTGCCTAGCCTTCCTTGCACTTTCACAGTATCCTGCTCCCACCTTAGCTTGTCTATTTCAAGGACGGGCTTTTTGTAGAGCCAAATTGAAGGGCCATCACCTGGCCAGATTTGCAAATGTAAATGTAGACTGGTACATAGATTCTCCCACCACGGTATACCCCCGACCCCCAGTGAGTTTAAGAACCAAATAAAATATATAGATTGGCTTTTGATTAAGAACAGCAGGACCAAGTTTCCCTTTTAGTCTCAAAATCCAAGAGAGATGAGCACTTGTAGTAGCATCTGGGACTGGCTACAAAATTGGTAGGACCCAGTACAAAATGAAAATATGAAGCTCCTTTTGAAAAAATTATTAGAATTTCAAGATGGTGAGAAATAAGCCTTAAACCAAGTGCAGAGCCCTTCTGAGCATGGAGCTGTATGCACAGGTCACGAACCCATTAAGCCAGCCCTGAAAAGAGTTCTAAGTTTGAAAATATCTAGATTCTATCTGCCATAGAGTACCAGCTTGTAATCAGAATGTCACATTTGCAGATCCTTCCTAAGCAGCTGAATGTACACCATGACCTATTGATCAGAGGGATGGTACCCTCCAGAAATGAGTGTGTTACTGGGTGTCTCCAACATTAAATCTCTTTGGAGCTGTGTTCTGATGAGCTGAATCAGGATGTTGCCCTTGTTGGTTGTCCAGTCATACCGCTTCACATTTCGTGATAGCGACAATAAAATACTATGAACTAAGTGTTGTTTCTTGTGTGGCAGGCACTGTTGGTCTTATGGCTTGTGAGAAACATTCCAAGGCACAGTGCTTAAAACTCAGAACCCTGTAAGTCAGATAAACTGTGACCGCAGACTACATGAGTTGTTGGGAGTAACTCTGGGAGAAAGCCACATTTCATTAAAATGGGGACTGAATGGATTCAAATGCATTTTAAGACATCTGTCATGGCCAGATTGCCATTTAAATAGCCCCATTGCCTGCTTGAAGCTTTTGCATGCATGAGTATTTCTGCTAGGAAACAGAAAATGTTTGGATTCCCAATTTAGAATCCCTTCTGTGAGTTCAGAGTTTAGGCCTACACCGCTCAGCAGTCTCCTGGTTTTGTTTCTTTGTGTCCTCCTGAAACTAGAGCTCTGTGTCACTTTGCTCTAGGAAGAATTTTATTGTTGGTGAAGAATATTCTTGAAACTAGCATCTTTGAAATTTCTATGAAAATGAGAAAACAAGCACAAATGAACACAAGCTCTAATGAACTCTCAAGCCCCCAAATTTTTCTGGCTTCAAATTTTATTTTTATGTTTTTTTCATGCTTTGTAAGGTACGTTTTACATGTAGTAAAATGCAGCAATATTAAAGTGTACAGCTTGATGAAATTTGAGAAATGCACATGGCCATTACCCAGATTAAGATATAAAACATCTCCATCACCCCAGGAAATTTCCTCATGCCTCTTCCAGTTAGTTCCCCTGCCCAGAGGTAACTGTCATTCTAATTTCTATCCACAGTTTAGTGCTGCCTGTTTTTGAAATCCGTATAAATAGGATAATACTGTATGAATTGATGTGTTTTTCACTGTATACAGTGTTTTTGAGACTAAGTTGTTGTGGGCATCATTAGTTTGTTCCTTTACACACCACAGTTTGTTTATCTAGTCTCCTGTTGATAGATATCTGGGGAGTTTCCAGCCTTTGGCTATTACAAATAAAGCTTCTGTGAACATTCTTTTACAAGCCTTTTTGTGGACATACATACTCATTTCTCTTGGGTATAAAGCTAGGAGTGGAATTGCCGGGTCATAGGGAAGCTGTTTATTTAACTTTAACTGCCAAATAAGTTTTCCATCAATGTACAAGGGTTCTAATTATTTCATATCCTTGCCAACACTTGGTCTTACAGTCTTTATAATTTTAGTCTTACTGGAGTGTATGCAATTGTATCTCTTCTTTAAAAATATCACTTTTATTGAAGTATTATTAGCATACGATAAAATATGCCATTTTAAGTGTGTAGGTTGATGAAGTCTGGCAGGTATTTATATCCATGTAATCACCACATCAAGATATCAAGTATTTCTATCACCACAAAAAAATATCTTCATGCCCCTTCCCAGTCAGTGTTTGGTAGCAGGCAATCACTGATCTGTTTTCTGACCCTATAGATTAGTTTTATTTGTCTCGAATTTCTTAGCAGTAGAATCATGTTGTATGTGTGTTTTTTGGCCTAGCTTCTTTTTCTCAAAATATTTTTGAGATTCATGCATGTCCTTGTGTATACCAGTACTTTATTTCTTTTTATTGTTGAGTCATATTCCATTCTAGAGACATATCACAATATGTTTATCTGTTCATCTGTGGATGAATATTTGAGTTGTCTTCCATTTTGTGCTATTATAAAAACAGCTGCAATAATCATTTGTGTACAGTTCTTTGGGGGACATATGTTTTCCTTTCTCTTGAGTAAATAACTAGAATTAAAATGGCCAGGATGTATAGTAAGTGTATGTTTAACTTTACATGAAATTGCCATACAGTTCTCAAAGGGTTGTCACATTTTATGCTTCCATCAGCAAGGCATGAGAGTTCCAATTGTTCCATGTTCTTGCTAACATTTGTCATTCATACAGTAATCATATAGTGTATTTTTAAATTCTAGCATGTTTAGTGGTATCTAGTGTTTTAATTCACATTTCCTTGAAGAATAGTGCTGATACATATCATATAGTATGTACTTATCAGCCATTCATTATCTTATTTTGTAAAGTTTCCAAATCTTTTACGAGCTTTAAAAATCGGATTTTTTATCATAGTTGAAATTCTCACAACTGAAAAATATTGTCAATTTTTGAGTTATAAGGCCTCTCTATATACTCTGAAAATAAGTCATTTGTCAGATATAAGTATTGTGGATATTTTTTCTAGTCTCTGTCTTGCCTTTTCATTTCTTTTTTAATGATATCTTTCAAAGAACATAAATTTTAAATTTTGATAGGGTCCAATTTTTAATATTTGTATCTATTCTTGTTGAGTTTTTCTCGTATCTTAAGAAATCTTTTTATAACACAAGATTGCAGAGGTTTTCTTCTATATTATCTTGAAAACATTTTATAGTTTTAACAATTACATTTAAGTCTATGATTCATTTTGAATTCATTTTTATGTATGATGTGAGGTAGAGGGGCAGTTTAATTTTTTGAGAAAACATTGTTACACCATCATTTTTTGAAACTCTCTCCTTTCTCCATTAAATTACTTTTGACACATTTGTTGACATCAGTTGACCATATTATGAGTCTGTTTGTAGACTCTCTATTCTGTCCCATTGTTCTATATGTCTTTCTTTATGCAAATACTACCCTGTCTTTATTTCTGTAGTTTTGTAGTAAATCTTGAAACCAGATATAAGTCCTATAATTTGGTTCTCTTTATTCAAAATTTATTGGCTAATCTGGGTTCTTTGTATTCAATACAATTTTATAATGTTTTTCAATTTCTGCAAGAACTGATTTGGAGATTTTGATTGAGATTGCTCTGAAATTATAGTTTGATTTATTTGTCTGTTTTCTTTCCTCAGGAATATTTGTAAATTTTTGCCTTTTAGGTCATTGTATATATTTGGCTAAATTTATTCCTAAGTTGTTTGTGTGCTTTGATTAAATTATAACTTGTATTGTTTTTCCTGTTTCATCTTTCAACGCTTCATTGATTACAAATACAAATTTAGTTGCTTTTAGATGTTAACCTTGCATGCTGAGGCCTCGCTCAGTCCACTTATAGCTCTAGTGGCTTTTTAAAGTAGATTTCTGGATTTCCATCCTACATAATTAATACATGATTGTGTTTTCTGGGGAAAAATGCTTAGTATTTCTCCTTTGTTTTCAATGTGTATGTCTTTTATTTCTTTTGATTGCTTTGTAACACTGTCTCAGATATCTTATTCAATCTCTCTGTGGCTTTAATATGCATTTCCTTGCTGAGCAACTTTTCATATATTTATTGACAATATAAGTACTTTATTTTGAGAATTGGCTGTTCATGCCTTTTTCCCCATGCCTATTGTTTTGTTTATTTGCATTATTTATTTGTAGGAATTTAAAATAATTAATTACAAGTCCTTCATTAGACATGTGTTTCTTAAAATTTCTCCTAGTCTGGTGTCTTTTTTTTTACTTCAGCAATGGTGTCTTCTCATGAGCAAGTGTTTTTTTTTTTTAATTTGATGAAGCGTATCAAATTTTATATTGTAAGAAATGTTTTCCTACCCCAAAGTCCAGAAGATGTTTCCCTATGTTTTTGTCCAGAAGCTTTTAAGTCTTTAGATCAATGATTATTATATTGAAAGGTGTGTGTGTGTGTGTGTGTGTGTGTGTGTGTGTGTGTGTGTGTGTAGTTTTTAAAAATATTATACTCAAATGCTTTTTTACCATTTTTTTGTGGGTAACTTTGGCAAAGATGAAAATTATATAATGCTGGTAGTTGGATTGGGAAAGAAACACTCAAGATATGCTGCTGGAGGTGCAAATGCATACATCTTTTTTGGCATGGGTAGGGAACAATTCGGTAATAATAATCAAAAGCAGTTGGAACCAAATGCCGTAAAGACGTTAATTGCTGAAACTCTATAGGTTCACATTAAGAAATTTATCCTATAGAAATAATCCTATGTGTGTGCCAAAATTTAGCTTCAAGGATATGTTATAATAGTCTTAAAAAAAAAAAAAAAAAAAAAAAAAAAAAAAAAAAAAAAAAAAAAAAAAAAAAAACAGGGCAAAGGACGAATGGAAACAGTCTATAATAGTGGATTGGTTAAATGATCATATATGGAATACCGTTTAACCATTGAAGATAATACTATAGAATATTAAATGCCTGCTTTTGTCTGTTTTGTGTTGTGATAAAGGAATATGTGATGCTGTGTAATTTACAAATAAAAGAGATTTATTTAGTTCATGGTTCTTCAGGCTATAAAAGTACTATGATACTGGCATCTGCCTGGCTTCTGGTAAGGGTTTCTGTGCTATGCCAAAACATGGCAGAGAAGATCAAAAGGGCAGTGGGCACATGCAAAGAGGGACCAAACCCAGGGGCATCCTGGATTTATAATAATTCATTTTGGGGAGAAATAATTCATTCCTTTGAGAACTAATTCAGTTTCACAAGAGCTAGAACTCACTATACCAAAAATGGCACCATTCATGAGGGATCTGCCCCTATGACTCAAACATCTCCTACTAGGTCCCACCTTCCAATACTACCACACTGGAGATCAGATATCAACATGAGATTTTGCGAGGGCAAACAAACTGTATCCAAACCATAGCAATGCCATGGAATGCCACATTTTAAAATGAAAGGCAAATTATAAAACTGAACTTAAACTGTTAATTGCCATTTGATCTCTGTGCATATACATAAATGCCAACATTCTTACCCTTGAATTTGGTACTTAACTGTGTTTCTCCAGTTGCTTAAAATGCACATGTATTCCAGAAAAAGAAGCACTTATAAAATGTTGGATTTTGGAAGCATAGAGAATATGGGGGAAGGAGAGACATGAAGGTAATTGGTAACTGGAAATGAGTGTATTACAGTGAGAACTTATGTACTTTTAAAAATGATTAAAAGGCAAATTCCAGCATGCTATAATTTTTTATGCCATTTGTTTGCTACTTTATACTTTTGTCTCTAATTTCATATTTTTATTCTTCTGTATGACTAAGAAAAGGGGCTTTTTGTCCCCTGCCTAAGAGTTGAAAGCATATCAAAGAAGCGCCACCATCCAAAACATTTCTCTTGCTGTCTAGCATTCCATCTTCTGAGTTACAATGACTTGGGCCTCTTATAATTTGGTGAGATTTATGTGTCCATTTAAATTTTCATTAGCTGGTTATGAAAGTGGATGTAAACAAGAAGCATTGATTAGAGCTAGAGAAGGTGGTATGTGGACCCAAAGGAGCACCAATAGACAAGGCTGTAGACAGATTTGGGGATGAAACTGTTGTGTACTCTGGCATTTTGCTGACTCAGGTGTGGTGCAAGGGTGATACCTCTAGAAGACTGTGTTCAGGTCTCTTTGGAGTAGTGTGTACTTGTGAAGTTTACAGTTTGTGGGAAAGAGTAATCAGAACATGCAAAAACTCAGTCAGCGTTTACTGAGGCTTCCTCAGCCATGGTACTCAGGGTTCAGGGCCCAGAAGGTGCATTTTGAATTTCGCTATGCAAAGAACCAAGCATGAGAGCCTGGACCCCAGGAGCTTGGGTCTAGTAGAGCAGTTGAGCAGCCAAAAGTAGTGTTGAGAAGGCAGCTTTAACAGAGCATGTGTGTACAATATCAACTGAACTCAGAAGGTCAAACTTCTGGAGTGCTTCATCTTATTAACCTTCATCATTCAAATATTCTGTGCTACACCTTTTCAACAGGAAATTCGCATGTACTTAAAATGTACTCTTTTTGGCCTGAACTGTCTAAATGTGCATTGTATTAGTTTCCTAGGGCCGCCAAAACAAATTACTACAAACCAAGTGGTTTAAAACAAAAGAAATGTATTCTCTCTCAGTTCTGGAGGCCAGAAGTTCAAAATCAAGGTGTCAGCAGGGCCATGCTCCTTCTGAAAGTACTAGGGGAGATTCCTTCCTTGCCTCTTTCTAGTTTCCAGTGGCTCCTGGCGTTCCTTGAAGTTCCTTAGCATGCAGCTACATGACTCCAGTCTCTGCCTCCATTGTCACATGGACTTCTTTCCTGTGTGTGCTTGTGTCTATGTGTGTCACCTCCTCTTTTTAAAGGACACCCTTACAAATTTAGGGCCCACCCAAATCCAATGTGACCATCTTAACTAATTACATCTGCAAAGATCCCGTTTCCAAATAAGGTCACATGCACAGGTAACATGGGGTCCTAACCCCTTGACCATATCTTTTTGGGGGACACAATTCAACCATGATTTCAGTCACTTAGTATCCCTTTGGGGGCTACTATGTTCTACTGTACATTCCCCTTTCTTGCATTTTTGACTCCTGCATGTACCATGTCTTTTGTTCATAAGATGACTCTGAGAAACTTCCTAGACCCTTCTCTGGAATTTATGATGAAGATAATTATTGGGTTTCTATGTTCATAAAAACAGAATGTTCAGCTTTAGCTCCCGAGAGACTTCAAGTGCTGGCAGTGTTTGGAGGGAAATCGGATGTAAGAAAATGGCAGGAAGGCTAAGGGAAAATGAGGTTGCTGGCCATGGAGCTGACTAGGGCAGTAGTCAGGGGTGACCTATTAGAAGATGAGGGTACAGAGTGGGGCCAAGATTCACAGATTGAGCCCAAACAGGAATGCAGCAAATCTGGCCTAGTTGGAGGCATGGACGGATTTCCAACAAAATAAAGACAGTAGGACCCATCTTGGCAGACACCTAAAGGGGCAGGAGAAATTGTTGTCCATGTCCAGTCTATTAGCAAGGCCTCTCAGCTCCACATCACCATATGACAGATCTGTCCGGTGTCTCCCATTTCCTTCACTAAAACCCCATATCTGCTCCCACCATCTTTTTCCTTAGGCTAGGAAATTTCCCCTTCTATTCCAACTACCTCAAATTGTTCTCCACAGAACAACTGAATTGTCTTTTCAAACATAAACCCTAAGTTGCTATATGATCTGGCCCCTGCTCACTTATTCTATGTCATCACACCTCAGTCACTCTGTTTTCTTTATGTTCCTTTAACATACCAAGCTCCTTGCCACCTCAGAAACTTGTCATCCACTGTTCTCACTGCCTAGAACTCCCTGCCCTCATATACCAATGCCTGATTCTTAGCCTTCTCCCCTTGAAACATCCTTCTGTGACCCTCCAGTCTAAAATGGTGCCTCTCCATCTCTATGCATCATCTAATTTTATTTTATTCATATTACTTATCACTATGAAATTATTGAGTTCGTTTATTTAAGTGTTTCTCGGCATGGAATGATTTTGTCTCCCCAGGGCAAATGTGGCTTTGTCTAGAGATTTTCTCATTCTTACAAGTGGGGTGGAGGGTGCTACTGGCATCTGTTGGGTAGAGACCAGGGATGCTGCTAAAATCCTACAGTGCACAGAACCACCTTCACAACAGGGAATCATTCTACCCACAGTGTCAGCAGTGCCAAGGGAGAGAAACCTATTTATTTGTTGCTTTTATATTCTCTACTCTGTGCTTAACCTCATTTTGATTGTATATCCCAAGAAAGCAGTGTGGGAAGTAGAAAAGTGCCTCCTCAAAGTTTCCTTTCTTGTTTAAGAAAAATTCATAAATGTTAGAAATAAGAGTTTGTTTTAAACACTTTCTTCAAAAGCCTTTTTGCCTTTTTGTTAGAAGCCCTATACTATGTAGCTGTTAGACATGCTTACAGGCACGTAGTACATTCTATGTCCTTGTACTTTAACCAAGGTATCTATGCTAGACATGCTTACAGTCATGTCCCAGCTCACAGCCTATGCCCCTTTCTTATTTGGACTTCCTTTTTTGCTCTCCATTGCTTGTACCTGTTTAGAAAAGTTTCAAGTTATTCGCCAGTCAGGTTTTACTTTAGATTGTAAGGTCTGGCTCTAGCCAACAGAGATCAGACACAGCAGTAAGGACAACCCCAAATGCATAAGAAATAAACATGTCTGCTTTCCTTTGTTCGTTATACTCTCGTGGTGAGATTGCTAGTGTGAGTACCCTTTCTGGAAGAAGTAAACAGAATTGCTTTGCTGAGAGATCCTTTGTCCCAGTACTAATTTTTCTTTGTGGCACCAAAAAGAAAAATTTTATACATAACAGCAGGGAGCAAACTGGTATGGTGTCTTGTTTGCTTCTCTGTCTCTCTACCAGAACAATGCCCTGGCCGGCCAGAGTTGGTGATCAAAAAATAATTGATGGACAAATGAATGAGTTAATGACTGAATAAATGGCTTCAAGCTCTGGTTCTGTCCTTTCCTAGCTCTTTGAGCCTGGGGACATATTTTTTAAGTGAATTAAACCATTGTTGACCTGATTCAGCCTCAGTTTGAGGTAGGCCCTGTATCCCTGGGTCTCAGGATCAGACTATGACATTGTCCTCACCCACCAGGATGCTTTCCTGCACCCTCCAAAGGTACAGAGATTTTTCACTATCTTTTTCAGATTGTAGAAAGATTTTTTAAGATGCGTTATTTCAGACAAGCCTAATATTTTTATGAAATTAAGTATTTCTATCCAGAAATGAGATATGATTCATCATTTACTTGGGTCTTCTTTAGTATCTTTTAGCAAAACTGTATAGTTTATTCACACATAAAAACACATACACATATAGTTAATGCACATTTCTTACTAAAGGGATTATCATTTTTGCTATTGTTGAGGTCCAAAAGTAGACTTTTGAGTTTTAAACATATTTTTGCTATATTTAAACAATTCTAAATAAATCCTTTAATGGTTTTATAAAAATAAAAATTTGGAATATATTCTCAAGTTTACAATTTCCATTTTTAATTTTCTTTGATCAAGTGATTTTTAAAGAAGAATGTTGCTGTTTGTTTTTATTTTTAATTTTCAAGTGTGAGAGACTTTTGTTGCTGTTATTGTTTCTGGTTGTTTTACAATTGTCTCTTTATAATTACTACCTTATTTTTTAAATTGATTATGAGCTGGTCTTTATATTTTGCAATAATTTTAGATTTACAGAAAAGTAGTTGCCAAGATTATACAGATAATTCCTGTATACCCTGTACCCAGTTTCCATTTCTTTTAATGTTATCATTTTACTTTACTGTTCTTTCATCCTGTTTTTTATCTTTGTGGTGGGCCAAAGCTTTCAGAGACTCACCTACTGAAAGATGCATTTTAAATTTAATATGAATAGAGAATCCTGTATATGCAAAAAGGAAGGAAAGATGCCTAGGAAGTAGGTAAAAGTAAAGACACATTGCTGTTTCTAGGATTGCAAGGCCCAGTGCAAAATGAGAATGCAGAGCCTCTTGTTCGAGAATTATTAAGAATTTCAAGATGGCGGCAGGAGAGCATTTAACTCAGCACAGAGTCCTTTGTAGTGTGAAGCCCTGAGCCACTGCCTGGTTACATGCCTGTGAAGATATTCTTGCTGTTCTTACAGTTGAAAGAAATCTTTCAACTTCTTCCATGATACAAATACCTCAGTAAGTTAAGAGAAAGTGTCCTGTATGACAAAGCCAAAGCTACTCATATTTGAGTTTTTCTAGAACACTCAAAGTCATAAGCTTTGCAGCTTGCCTGTATTCTAAATCTAAGTTCAAAAGGCTTTGAGTTGAGGACAATAGTATTAGCTACCCCGAAATGGCAGTGAAGCTAATTCTAAAATAACATCCACATTAGCTCACACAGGCTGATATTTTCTTTGCTGAAGATCAGGCAAATGGAGTGTTTGTTTTGAGTGCCTTCCAATAATACTTAAAAGTAGCCAAGAATGCTTGGGCTCTTGGAAACTGTACCTATGCCCAGAGGCTCTTTGTGAATATATTTTTTTAACCAGGTTTACTAATTTAACTTGTCCAAATGGGGCACTTTCACAAGGGAACCCATCCTCCAGTCATTTCTGATGAAATACCAAAAGGACCTGTGAGGAAATGAAATATGAGAGCTCTTGGTAAACTGAGATTTTGAAAGTATCTGGGAAATACATTGCTGGAAATTGGTTTAGCTTCATCTTTTATTTATCGATGTTCAACAGCATTATATCTTGAAATTTGAGGGCACAATGTCCACTTACAATATTTGCTTAGCTGTGCTAGCCAGATAGCAACATACCTACAACTTACAACATACACACTGCATTGGCTACATAATTCCAGTTAGGTCTATCTTCCCTTCTGTGTCTCTTCTGTACCCATGTTCTATTCATCATGGTAAAAGAAGGTATCCTGGATCTGAGGCTGCTTCCTCCTGTTTATACAACATGGGCACTGGCTCCACATTGGAACTGAATCCCATTGGATATGACAGATATACCCACCTATCTCTCCTGCCTCTTTTGACTCACAAGTGTGCCCCTCTAGTTTCTTGGAATTAACCCCCACTGAGAGCAAATGGACAAGTGACCTATGATAATGACATGGAGTTAGGCTTTTCTTCTGCTATTATTCCCTTCCTTGTAGGTAGGGATTGTGTGCAATTAGTGTGAAGATCTAATACTTTATTTCCTCCCACCCTTGGATCTTAGTTCCTTGGGTGCAAAGAGGTAATTGTCACTTGGACTTTTGGTTTGTATTTTAGTGGATTAGAGTTGCTAGAAGTCTGCAAGAGATTTCAAGTCAAAGACTCCTCAGGAGACTGTATCAGCATTCTATAGACATATATGCAAACACACATCTATGTAGATATACACACATTTGAATATAGTATGGTACTTGTGTTTTTAAAAAATCAAATTTATTTAAAAGAGTACAAAATAGGTCAGTTCAAAGAGCAAAACTGAAAAGGAACTAAATAAGTTTCTAGAATTAGAGATAGAATTGCCTTAAAGATTGCATTGAATCATTTATTTTTAATAACATCATCATATTTGTTTTCTTTTTTCAAGAAAGTCCTAACTTACGTGCAAATTATCTTCCTGGAATTCTGACATAGTTTCTTAAAAAAGCATTATCATATTCTAAAAGAATTAATTGTCCTTGTGCCTTAGCTAGTTCAGGCTGCTATAACAAATACTATAGACAGAGTGGTTTGAACAGTAAACATGTATTTCTCACAGTTCTAGAGGCTGGGAAGTCCAAAATCAGGATGCTGGCAGATTCCTTGTCTAGTGAGGACCTTCTTCCTGATTTGTAGATACCTGCCTTCACTCATGTCATCATGATCATCTCTCTCATGTTTCTTCTATGTTAGTGTCTTAGTAAGACATGAATTCCATTCATGAAGGCTTTACCCTCATACCTCATACTGAATTACCTCCCAAAAGCTCCACCTTCAAATACTGTCACATTAGGTATTAGGCCTTCAATATGTCCACTTTGAAGGCATATAAACATTCATTGCATAGTACCTTGATATAATTACATTTTAATAGCTTTTCCTTTTTGTCATTTAGAAATTGTCACTTAGCATCAATTCTGTGTTTGGAATTTTGTTGGGAGAAATGGTCTCAAAGTGGAAAGCAAAAAATGGATTATAAAATATTTTCTAGAAGTAAATTTAGGTATTTTAAATACTTCTGCTACTAAGCAGACACTACTTGATTAATATTTTTACCAGCAATGTCCATCTCAGATAAATGTTCTTTACATTTAAAAAATATTGCTTTTTATTAACTATTGAGTAGATTCAAAATAAAATTTGTGGTTAAGAAAAGAAGAAAGTGATAGCTAGAACACTAGAAGGTACCAGGATTTAAGGAACAGAGGTGGAAAAGAAAAAGCCAATGAAAGAGAGAAGGCAGAAGACTTTAGAAAGATTACTGTGAAATGAAGGGGCAGGGGTTGAGCTGCATTCAGCATAATTTCTTCAAATGTATCCTCCAGGTGTCTGATTCAGCTATGCTTAATCCACTTTTGAAACTGTTCATTGAGTTTCATTTTTGTTTCCATTTCTTATTATACTGAAGTGTATTTTATATACACAAAAGTATACAAATTATAAAATTATAAGTGTACAACTTAATGAGTTTGCACCAAGCAATAACTGCCATATAACTAGCACCCTGATCAAGAAATAGAACATCATTGGCTAGTCAGTTTTCATGTGTATGTGCTTCAGAATGTCAGAAAAATATTAATCACATGAGCCTAAAATTCCAAACAAGAAAAGCTCAGCAAAATACATTATATTGAATGCACAGTGATTTCTTTTAAAATAAAAAGGTAAATAATTTCTCCTTAAGTGGAGGTAAGGCGATAGCTTTATAAATATTCCTCTTTGGCAGAAAGTTCCACTGTGGTTTACATTCAGCCACAAAGAGAGCATGCTTCTTATATTATATCTCAAAGTGGAATTCATTTTTCATTTAAACAATGTATAGATGAGGAAGAGGTTTAGCCACATCTATCCAAAAACTCAACCATAGCTGAAAAAGATGGGAAGTTATTATTTTCTCATTTAGAGGAGACTGGAATAGTGGCTTCACATTTACTTGGTACCCAGGTTTCTTCAAGCTCCTTCCTCCATCTTCCCAGCATATGTCTTTAGTCTCAAGGGCATTTCATGGTTTAAGATGGCTGTTGCTATGACAGCCAACTATGAAACAGTTTGACTTATAATTGAAGGCCATGTTGTATTTAAAGATTGTATGACTTTGAACACTAAATGTAGTTCATAGTTTAGCTTGGTGAGGTGCTGTCTGTGGAAAGCATGCAAAGGCAGATATCGACTGAACAGTGAGTTGTGATCGCTTTGAAGGAATCACAATTTCTAAGTTATGTGCACTCCCAGGGGGACACACTCATGAGTGGAATGTAGCATGGAATCAAATATTTGAATTACAGGCTTGGTTCAGTAGCTCATGCCTATAATCCCAGCACTTTGAGAGGCCAAGGCAAGGGGATTGCTTGAGCCCAGGAGTTCACGACCCTAGCCTGGGTAAGATAATGAGACCCCATGTCTACAAAAATTTAAAAAGTTAGCCAGGTGTGGTGGTTAGTGCCTGCAGTCCCAGCTACTTGGAAGGCTGAGGCAGGAGGATCTTGAGCCCAGGAGGTCGAGGCTGCAGTGAGCCATGATCATGCCACTGCACTCCAGCCTGGGTGACAGAGTGAGACCCTGTATCAACAAATAAGCAAATAAAAGAACAAAAAAACCCCACAATAACTGAATTATGTTTTCTCACAGGCATTCTCCCATTTTTCCTCCATCCTCCCACTCTACACACCCCACCCATGCCTTTTCCAGAGCACCCAATTTGAATTCAAGGCAGATATATTGGCATGTTACGTAACTTCACCATATAGTGAAGTCTCCCTACTTTACCAACACTACCTTCCACTCTGCTCAGGCGATCTGTGGAACCTGCAATTCTGTACCAGACACACAAAGAGAGAAATTCGCCAATGCTAATTGGAGACATCTAAAAGGTAACAATCACAAAGTATAAAGATGGCTACCCAGATTTCTGGCTGGGACAGACAGCATTTCTCAGCCATGGGGCAGACTGCAAGAGGAGAGATGTAAGAATACCCTCAAGTACTTTCAAGGGTCTTGGCACTACCTTTTAAAAGCCGTTTCAATCAGCCATGCAGTTAGTGGAAACGCCTGTGACAGTTTAGCAAAGCAGTGGCAGAGGTCCAGTTTTTGCTGACACTGCGTCTTTTTAGCTTTTGTGGTGTCACCATAGGTATTTGGATTTAAAAGTTGGTAGCAAATTCATCATAGAGTCCTTACCACACAACATTATAAATTTGAATCCCATGCAGGTATAGCCTTTATGTTAGATTTGAGGGAAGAAATAGCTACTTTCTAAGAATTGGGGAATCAGAATGTCATCCCAAATCTCATTATAAAAATCAAATTAATCGGTTTGGAATGAATTGTCAAACACAGCACGATGGTAATGTTTTCTTTCTTGATTGAGTCATTAAACTACAAAATCACTGCTATGTTTCTATTGTGTTATTCCTGAACCACAGCTGAAATAAATTTGGAAAGTGTTTTCAGACAGTTGGGATGGAGGAAACACAAGGATGCCATTACTACACTGTACAAACAATGCAAAGGTCGCTTTCCCACATCATCCCAAGGCTTGCTGTTAATCTGGGACAAACACAGTTTGATATTTTTTGATGGAGAGGGCATTGTTGTGGGTGGAGGAGAGATGAGACAGTTCCCTCTGACCCAGCTGTGACTCAGCTCAGGTCACAACCTGTGACCTTAAATCTCAAAGAGAATTAGCTGTGTGTGATTTTACAAGTTGGACTTTCTTTTATTGAACCTATTTCTAAAGCACAAGAAGGAAATGTGCAGCCTACCATGCATTAAAAGGCCAATAGACACTCTTACTATCTGTATGCCCTGCTTCCTTTTGTGTCTCATAATAAAATATTTCTACAAAAATATGGAAAATATCCTCACTCTAAATTAGGAAGGCGGCTTTGCTTTAATTTTCTTCTCTGCAAGTTGGCAACTGGGTAAAAGAAAATATTTTGACTTCCAGAGATGCTATTGTCCCTCCTCCAGCCTCCCTCCTAGCCCTGGACTGCAGGCAGTCTGCAGTGATGTTCTTTCTGGACAGTCTCTGGTCAGATGTGATATGTTTCTTCTTGACAGAGGCCCCTGTTTCTCAGCCAGCAAAACCTGCAATGGGGAAAATTTGCTGTCTGCAGGAAGTCTAAAGTCCAGTGACATCTTTCAGCTCTATCCTTAGCCGACAAGATAGGAATGCGGCTTCCTTGATAATATTCTGCTGGACTATCTTGTACACAAGATAATTTGTTTGTTTCACATCCCTGAAATGTGTTTCCAAAGCTTGGCTGTGGTGGTTAAGAAGCAGTCTGTACCTTGAAGAGGTCTGGGGAATAAAAATCAGAGAGACAAGTATGTCAACCCCACCACCTCATTCATGTAGTCATTCAGTAAACAAAGTGTCTGAGGTTCTTCTGAGTGCCCAGCAAGTGTGTTAGGCAATTGGGGGACAGAAGTGACAAGCACCAATAACTCCTACTTTTGTGTGGCTACGAGTCTTAAGAGTTGCACTTTCTGTTTCTCTCACTCTCTTGCTTTTGCTCACTTTGTGTGAACTTGCCCCTCCCTATCTCTCCAATGATTTCGTCTATAACTCTTGTCCTTAGTCACCACACAACTGTCACACTGAATGTCTTACTCTTTCGTGACCACGTCAGTCATTCCTTCCCCACAGCCTGTATACTGGCTGTTCTCTGTACATGCAAGGATTTCCACATGGTAGCCTCCTAGTTTGTTGTCTCTTTTCAACCAGCTTGAGTTAGGTGAGATCACAGGACTGGTTTTGCAGCACGGACTGTGAATGGAAGTAGCATGTATTACTTTCTGTCTAAGAAAGTAGATGACCCTCTAGCTCTGTCTAAGCAATTTGTTAAGATGGTGGCATCTCAGTTTGGAGGACCCTTGCTCAGCTGGAGTCCATTAGTAATGACAAGAAATGGAGCCCCCTAAAACCCACATCATCACTAAATAATGTTTCCATTGAATTAAACTAGTGAGGCTCCATGGTTAATTTGTTACCCCAGCATAACCTTATCTATCTTGATTAATAAATAGAGTCATTTGAATGGAGTAGAAACCATTATTATCCTCATTTTACCAATGAGGAAATGGGCACACAGAAGTAAATCTACCCACAGTCATATAGCTAGTCAACAGTAGAACTGGGATTTGAACCCAGGTAGTCTAACTCTTAGGACTGTAGTAAACTGCACAAACAATGCAGGAGGAGGCACTTAAATATAAATAGGTCCAACCAAGGGAAGTATGGTGGAAATTTCCAGCCTTAGGAAGCTACTCTGGAGTGGTACACACAGCAGGATCTCAATAAATGTTAAATGAATGAGTGGATCTTTTTAAGGAACGGTGTTTGTGCTATATAACAAAGTACCAATTAGTGGCTTAAAATAGCACACATACGTTATCTCACAATTTCTGCAGGACAGGAGGTCGGGAACACGTAACTGGACTCTGCACTCAGGGTTATACAGGGTCATACAAGAGTCATTTAACCCTAAGTGAAGGTATCAGCCAGGGTGGCTGTCTCGTCTTCAGCTCAGGATCCTCTTCCAAGCTCATGTTGATGGCAAAATCTAGTTCCTTGCCATTGCAGAAATAAAATACTCTCTTCTTGTCAGCTGTCAGCTATGGTTGCACTGTGCTCTTCGAGGTCCCTTAAAGTTCCTTGCCACGTGGCCATCTCACAGGCCCTCTCCCAACATGGCAACTTACTTCTCCAAAGCCAGCAGGAGCATCTCTTTCCTGTAGGCTACTATGGAGTCTTACTCAATGTAATATAATCATAGGAGCAACATCCGATCACCTTTGCCATATAAGGTAACCTAATCAAGGGGCAGACTCTTCTATTGTATTCACAGGTCCTGCCTACACTCACATGGGAAGGGGTTATACCAGGTGTATATGCCAGGGGATGGGAGTCTTTCAGGCCATCTTGGAATTTTGCCTATCAAAAGCAGTGAAGAAAGATAAACTGTAACACATTTTTTTGGTCAGTCTAATTCATTGCCTACTCACTATTAAATATACAACCTAGTGCTGAAGTCTGTGAATGGACACATATTAAATGCATCATATAAGTCACACTTCAAGGAAAAATAAGGGAGTTAAGACAAAATACATAAGTCACACTTAGCCCATGAATTAGAGACTTGAGTAATGTAGGGTAACTAGGGTGAATGAACTGGTGATTTCAGTATATGCAAGCTAATCTTTCCAGAATCCCTTTTCAAAGTTCATTTTATTGAGCAATATTTTAATAAACTGCACCCATTTCAAGTGAACAAATAGATAAGTTTTGATAATTGTTGTGAAATGACCACCACAAAACAATAGCAAAACGTTTCCATCACCCCAAAAATATATCACATGCCCCTTTACAGTCCAGACATTTCTCTACAACCCCGACTTCTACCAGGTAGCCTTTCTAGCACCCCTTTAACTGTTCTTTTAATTAAATAAAGGTATTATGGTGTAGTGGTTTGGCACTCAATACTTGAGTCAGAATGTGTTGTTTGGATCTTTCTTTCCTTACTTTCTTGCTGTGTGGCCTTAAGCAATCTACTAATTTCTGTCTGCTTCAGTTTTATCATCTCAAAAATAGGATAGTATCTCTCTCAAAGATAGTCTCATCTCAAAGAGTTCCTATGAGAATCAATTTAGTTGATAGATGAAAAACCTAAGTAGTTCTTGACACATCATGAGCACTAAATAAAGGCTTACCATGTTTTTTTTTTAAATTATTGTTATTGTCAATATTGTTCAATTAAAAGCCACTATAAAGATCGCTAGTATAAGTTAATGTTCATTAAAATGTATTTATGTATTTTCCTGGAGCACTCTTCCCCCAGATGTCAATACTCCAACTCCCTCCTCTTCTTTGAATATTTTCTCTAATCTCAAGCTCTCATTGAAGCCTACCCTGACCACATTATCTAATACTGCAGGGTTTCTTACCTCACCCCATCCCACTCACCCTTTGCTGATGTTTCCTTACCCTGCTGTACATTTTACTTCTCCCTAGTATTTATCACCATTAACATCCTAAATAATTTACTTATATATTATATTTGCTTTTTATTGTGTTTCTCTCTGTGGTAGAATGTAAGCTCCATGGGGACAGAAATCCATGCCTGTTTTGTTTGCTAATGTATCCGAGGCTCTTAGAACAATGCCTAGCACATGAGGAGCACTCAGGAAATACATGCTAAATAAAGAAATTGGAACTTATGGCATAAGATTTATATTATCACATATAATCCTCGCAACAAAACCATGAGATGTAGATATTATTACTACCTTTTAATAAATGAAGAAAGTAAATTTTAGAGATGTAGTAGCTTGCCAGAAGATACACAGTTTAGTTGGTACTACTCCAAGACATACTCTTTTTGGCTGTAGTATACCATATGGAGGAATTTGGAGGAACCCTAGGGTGGATGTGATGAGTCAGGCATTGCTGCCCAGCTCTAGTAACCCACAAGCAATTTGTATGTTTACATGCACTGAGTTTTAGATCCACTAGCTTATGCCAAGCCAATTTCTTATTCCTACCCTGCTGCTTTTCAAAGTACTGGAGTGGCAAGGGGCCGAGGCATATTTCTGAAGGATGAGCTCATTTCCTGGCCGGCAGCCTTACTAAAGTCTTGAGTAAATCTGTTGAATCTATTGCAGGAGGTTCAATTGCATCAATTTAGGATTATTTTGCTTTAATACAACTAAGAATGTAGAAGAATGAAGATTTGGATCATCATGTAACTCTGAATCAGGGACCATCTTATTACAGGAAAGATCTTTAAAGTATGACTTCCTCCATTTTTTAGGCAATGTCTACACATCACAAAGTAAAGATGTCAGTTGTGGACACTAACTGATGTGAGTTTATTTCTTTGCTCTATCTGTCTTGGTATGGATTTTCCAAAACTAGTCCCTGAGACCAGGAATTGAATTTAGGTCATTTATTTGGGAGGTAATTGCAGGAACACAGTGAGAAAGTAAGGAGGTAAGACAAGGAAAGGAGGAAAGCTAGTAAAAGCTATGTTAATGAGTTAATGTTAAGCTATGTTAATGACTTAAATGCTATGTTTTTTTATTATTTTTTATTGCATTTTAGGTTTTGGGATACATGTGAAGAACATGCAAGATTGTTGCATAGGTACACACGTGGCAGTGTGATTTGCTGCCTTCCTCCCCATCACCTATATCTGGCATTTCTCCCCATGCTAACTCTCCCCAACTCCCCACCCCCACCGTCCCTCACCTATTTCCCCCCAACTGACCCCAATGTGTAGTGCTCCCCTCCCTGTCTCCATGTGTTCTCATTGTTCAACACCCGCCTATGAGTGAGAACATGCGGTGTTTGATCTTCTGTCCTTCTGTCAGTTTGCTGAGAATGATGGTTTCCAGGTTCATCCATGTCCCTACAAAGGACCCAAACTCATCGTTTTTTATGGTTGCATAGTATTCCATGGTGTATATGTGCCACATTTTCCCTGTCCAGTCTATCATCGATCGGCATTTGGGTTGGTTCCAGGTTTTTGCTATTGTAAACTGTGCTGCAATGAACATTCGTGTGCACGTGTCCTTATAGTAGAACGATTTATAATCCTTTGGATATATACCCAGTAATGGGATTGCTGGGTCAAATGGAATTTCTATTTCTAGGTCCTTGAGGAATTGCCACACTGTCTCCCACAATGGTTGAACTAATTTATACTCCCACCAACAGTGTAAAAGCTATGTTAATGGTTACTGCTGTGGGAAAGTGGGGCTCACTGCGGCTGAGGGCCTGTGTAGAACATAATTCAGAAATGTCCCAGTGAGGGGTGATGATGCAAGGGTATGTATGCCATCATCTGTAACCTTTTCTGGGCCCTCACTTCCCGTGTACTTCCAGCCTGCCCAGTGCAGTTGATCTAGTACACTCCCATTGCCAGAGCTCGCCCTGAAGCAGTCTGAATTTAGGGGAGCTTTCTGCAGCTGACCTCTGTTGAAAGACACTTCTCCATGTGTCGCTGGCATTTCTAACATCTTGTGAACAGAGACACTGACACTTTTCGAATATCTATTCAAAAATATTTCATTAGTGAACAGTCTCAAGAGAGATAGAGGTCATGTCTCACTCTAGAGCGAAGGGCAGGCTTGTTTTCTGTCCCTAAGGAAGAGATTGTCTTACTTAGGGACAAAGTTTAGGCAAACTTACCACCCATCACAAAATATTTATGTTCTCTAAGCTCAGGGTTGATGCCTGTAATGCAGTCCATTATGTGGGCAGGTGTCACCTGACTCTCTTAAGCCACCTTGTAGGCACTGGGGCTTGGAGGGACTGGAGCAAATGCTGATGCTCTGGCTATTACTATTGCTGTGAATAATACATTGTCCTTGGTCTTGGACTCAGGTGTCTCATGTCTTCTACCAGCATCCATGAAACTGGCAGAATAACTCACTAACTTGAAAGTAGAATAAAATTTCAGACCTATCACAGTTTTTGGGTTCTTCCATGGTAGATCTAGGGGATATGGACAGGGTTCCAACTGTGACTACCAAATGCTATGCTTCTCTCTATTGATAGCAGTATTAACAGGATAGTACAAAATCTCTATTATGTCCTGGATGTTTGATTGAGCCTCCGACCTAAGCATTGTGTTCCTCTAAGCAGTACCAGCCCTCTTTTAAGGATAACAAGAAAAAAATAATATTAGGGGAAAAACCTATGAGTGTATACAAATATATTACCTAGAATATAGGTAATGTCACTATATATTTCATTTTTTCAAGGCAACACATGTTTTCTACTTTGTAATATTTTAAATAGAATAGATTCACTGATTAGTGAACATTGTAATTATTCTTTTTTGAACTTATTGTGTTGAACACATTAGAAAATTGCTAGGATTGTCTTTTGTAATGGATGTTTTATGTTGTTTCCATTCTCAAGGAGTTCTTTCACGTACTGTGATATGCAGAGAAGGGTTGTCTTCTGCTGGGCCCGAGGAGGCATCAGTGGGCTTGCCCTACCTCCACTCCTTGCTGCTGGTTAAGCTGGGTAATTAAAGTTCTTTATTCTGTGAGGCCAGGTCTGTCATATATCAAAATTACACCAGTATGATCTCTGAATCTGTAGCTAAATTCTGTTCCATTTCAAAGTTTTCTTTGTTTATTCTTTCACCCTTGTCACATTCTCTTAATGACATTGGGCAAGGCAGGTCTGTCTACCTGTTTTTTGTTTTCCTTGAAAAAAATTTTGGACACTTTTGACCCTTTTCTTAGCGACTTCAATTGAAAATAATTAGTTTGAATTTTGATGGGAATTGTAAAATATCTATAAAAAATTTGGGAGAATGAACATCTTTATTAATATTTTGACTTCATACTCACAAACATGGTATTTCTCTCCATTTACTTCACATTTCTTTAGTGGTTTACAATAGTTAAAATGTATAATTTTTTACATAAAATATTGGACATTTTGATTTTTTATTGTATATTATATATTGTAATTATAAATGGCACAGTTTTTAATATTACAGTTTACAGCTGCTGGCTGAAAGTTTATAAAAAATGCACTTTGCTTTTGTATATTGAAATTATTGCAGCCACTTTACTGAACTCTCTTGTTAATTCTAATAATTTATCTGTGCAGTCTCTTGAGTTACCTATGCAGACAGTTATGTCATCTGCAGATTATAACAGTAGGTTAGACATTTTCAAACACTTTCACATATATTATGGCATCTGACTTTCCCAGAGTAAGTATTATCATCTCCATTTTAAAAGTGAGAAAATAGATCAAGGGATTTTTTTTTGTGCGTGTGGGGGGTTGGGGACGGAGTCTCGCTCTGTCACCAGGCTGGAGTAGTGGTGCGATCTCGGCTCAATGCAACCTCCGCCTCCCAGGTTCAAGTGACTCTACTGCCTCAGTCTCCCAAGTACCTGGGACTACAGGCATGTGCCACCACGCCCAGCTAATTTTTGTATTTTTGGTAGAGACAGGATTTCATCATGTTGGCCAGGATGATCTCGATCTCTTGACCTCATGATCGCGCGCCTCAGCCTCCCAAAGTGTTGAGATTACAGGCATGAGCCACCGAGCCCGGATCAAGGGATTTTAAGTGACCTGCCATAGGTACCAGGTACCAAGTGATTGAAGTAGAAGAATCTAGTCTCATGTCCTCTTATTTCAGTATAATATTGTGCCTTCTAAAATCATTTACCTTGAAAAGGACATGAAAACTACAATTGGAGAGATGTCACAGATAGTGGGGGTAGATGGAAAAGAGGAAAATAATTTCAGTTACCTTGTGAACATCAAAATATCATGAATTGTCGAAGTCTTGATTTATTGACCATAGGGACTGACAGACCCCTTTTTGTTTTTTCCAGTTTACAATGTTTAATATTATTGGTATGTTTATAAATGTTAATATTTCAGTTTTGTCCCAATGCTACTGAAGTAATGAAGTTGTTGGCTGCAATTACACAACTGTGGCAAGATCCAGCTACTGCAGTTTTTAGTGGTTACCTCATAAGTGTTAGGAACTGGTATCAGTAACCATTCTGCTTCTTGTAATGCTTTGTAGAATGACAAAGATGTCACCAAAGAGTCTAGCCATGTTTATGTCATCCTAACCATTATTTCAAATAGAAGGTCACAATTTCTTCTTTTGTCTTCACTCTGTAAAATCTGCAAAAGTACTTTAGAGTTTGGATTCAGTAAGAGTATATCCCATTTCTTCCTGTGGTTATTTTCAAAAGACGCCTGGAAAGCAAATAGAGGAATTTCCATTTAGTAAATATAGGAATTTCTTCCACTGCCTTGGAGAATATGTTTTCTCTCCAATGTCAAATAGGTATATTGGAATCTACCCATTGGATAATAAGGAAATAGAGTCCTGGAAAACTCATGACAGATTAAGTGTTGGTTTCCATGTTTGTAATAAAGATCTGGCATCTCCCCAAGTTGTACTTGAAAAAAATACTTGTTTTGTTATAAAGCCAGCTCCTATTCCCAGGCATTTCAATATTGGTTCATAGTCTGCAGTGATTCCGGTTATGAAACCAAACTGAAGTGTATATACTTAATAACAAATATTTTATACCATACATGTCCTGTGTCATGAGGTCTGTTTCAGGCCAAATGCTATCTAAATTGCCCAGTGCAGACCAAGAACTTCTTAAGTTCCCTTGTTGAACCATTTGTTTCATATGGAAGTGGAAATTATAGGTTTTCAAGAGGACTTCTTGTTGTCACTCACGTGAGGCTGGGCTACATTGACTATCCAACCAGTAAATGAAATGATATAAACCTAATCAACTCCAACACCTGAAAACCACACTCCTTGATTCTTGCCAGTACAACCCCATATGGAAACTTACTATATGAAATACTCCAATGAATTCAAGTGCCAGATGGTTGGAAACCTTCCTTAAGGAAAAAGAAATCTCTTTTATACAGGTAATTATTTTCTTTAACAAAGATGCCCTCGGTTTTATTTATGGGGATTAAAATTAGGTGCCTTTCTTTTTTTCTTTACTCTGAATGCTTCAAGGAAAGGATTTTAGAGCTTATATTTTAAACTGTGATTTTATGGAAAAGGAGCTTAATCATGGAAGGTTCCATGCAAACCTACTAATGTTTGAAATGATCCTTTAAGAAACAGCTTTTCTGGTTTCTGGGACAGCATGAGGCAAAGCTGAGGAAAGAAGATGAAAAAACACCTGAAGTGCAAAACCACAACAGATTGCTTAGGAAGATTACATTATTAGTGCATCTTAAAATGTAACTATTACCAAAAAACTGAGAGCTGACATGTATGCTCTAAACGCTACTTTGCTTACTTTTCTTTTGGAAATACTAAACAAAACAAAAACAAGTGGATTGTTAGGCTTTTTTATGAACCTTGCTGAGCAACAATATATCTTCAGAAGACTGGAGATATATCATATAACTCATTTGCGGCTTAGTTTTAGAAGAGTCAAGAGAATACTATTGGTACAACCAAAAGTAATTTTAAAACAACCCAAACCATTTACTTAAGCTTCTTGGAAAAAACTAAATATTTAGTACCCAGAAATACTGCTTACAATGTCTTCTTTCCTCTTCCATGCACTATCCTTAAACACTATAACCAGATTTGTACCTCTTTTAAGTGCTCAGAAATCTCAAGAACAAGTTTTGCAAGGGTCCCGCTTGGAGGCCAGGGAAAGTAAATACTGAAGCTGGACGAACCAGAAGATCTTTAACATTCTGGAGAAGGGAGCATCTAGGAACGTTCTTAACAATTTGTTAAAAAAAAAAGACACATAAAATTGCAGAAAATAAATTTAATAAATCCCAAATGAAATTTTAGCTTGACCACTTCTCAGTTCTGAGTTGACAAAGTGTAGCTAATTATTTCTGGGTTTTCCAAATCCACACTAGTGTTACTTTATTTTGAATAGGGGCTTTTATAATTGCCTATGTAAGAATGCCTGTAAGACAATCTTTCAACGTATGCTAGCAAGGAGTAGATTTGGAGAACTTGACTTTCACAACTTTGCAAGGCTGAGAAAAATTGTAGAATTCATTTAGCTTCTGCTTGGCTTCCCTTTGCTATTTATCTTAATAACTAAGTGAGCTTTCTGCCCTTGGACAAAGCCCAGAGGACCAGTCACAGAGAGAGAGTCTTATGTGCAAATGCCTGCTTCTATGAAAAAATCTCCATAGAGTAAAATTCATTAGCTGTCATGGTATTTGAGCATAATATTGGAAGCTTTGAAGGTTGGAAAATTCAGTTATTTGCTTCTTGAGAAGCATGCAATTCTTCAGAGGTATCATTCTGAATGGAAGTTGTAAAAAGAACACTAAGCATAGCATTGGTCAGAAGAGCCAGATTTCTCACTTTCGTATGATTTTAGGAAATGCAACCACTCAACGTGTTTCTGGATATTCCTCTGATTAGGTTCTGTGGATGAAACTGTTGCATGGACCTTAAAACCTTATAGAAATATAAAACATGACCTGGTGCAGTGGCTCATACCTATAATCCTGCACTCTGGGAGGCTGAATCACCCAAGGTCAGGAGTTCAAGACCAGCCTGGCCAACATGGTAAAATCCCATCTCTACTAAAAATAGTAAAATTAGCCAGGTGTGGTGGTGAGTGCTGTAATCCCAGCTATTCAGGAGGCTGAGGCAGGAGAATCACTTGAACCCGAGAGGCGGAGCTGAGATCATGCAATGAGCTGAGATCATGCCACTGTACTCCAGCCTGGACAACAGTGCAAAACTCAGTCTCAAAAAAATAAAAACTGTTAAAAAACCATTATTATTCTCATTTGTCATGTCCTTGGCCTATAATAGACATTTAATAGATATTCCTTGAATGAATGAATAAATGAATGAATGAACAACATAGTTACTCTGAACCCACTGATGGATTATTTAGGATTTCAGATTGCATGTATAATAATCTTATATCCCCTGCCAGAAGTCTGGGATCAGGGGTTGATGCATAATTGTGGTTTTTCTTGTTTTTCTAATTTTTGCATAAGTTTCTTTTGTTATCTGTTTATTTTCATCTCAAGTGCCAAACATAAAGAGTCATTTCAATTCAACAGTCATTTATTAAACCCTTATTAAATACCAGAGGAGGCATCATCTCTAGCTTTAAGGAGTTTCCAGTTTAGCAGTAATTTCAAACATGTAAAGGAATGGCACTGCAGTGGGGCAGATTGTTACCAAGGTGCTATGCATATGGAGAAAGAGCATTGTCTTAGCCTGGGTAGGAGGGACATGACACCAGTGTAGGGTGCAGAAGGTACCGTAGAGAAACTGAGCAGCAAAAACAAAGCTGAAAGTATAGATGAGTGGAGTTATAGGTCTCCAGACTTTTGTTCTTCAGAACTTTTATTTGTATTGCTAGATTTGCCTTCATATAAAACCCTCTTTCAGCTTGAGGAACCACATATTTGAGTATTTATCATCTGTTGTAACTAAGGTTTCATTTCTTGAACTGTAATGCTTGAGTGGACTGATTGTTCTGTGAAAGCAATTAGAAAATCAGATGACACTAGAAACCTACACTGTGAACTCAAGGGGTACAGTAAATGTACTCTGGCTTTGTTGCTATGGTAAAAAGTGGTTCTCCTGCTTTTTAGTCCCATTTTAGGCCATGATGATAGCATTTTCTCTTTGGGTAATTAAGAAAAATAAAGGAGAAAGAAATAAAAGTCATATCGTGGTGTTTGCCCCTGCATCTAACAGCTGAATTATAGTCTGGCAACTGTTAAAGGCATTGGAATTAACTCTTGTAAGGGGCAGCAATTGTGATAACTTTTCCCTGAGGGGCCATGTGATATTGGCTTTAAGAACACTTTTAGTGTGTGCAGGGTACAGGGAGACTAAGCATCCCTGGGCAAGCTATGCTACACAGCCAGATCTATGAGTGGGAATGTTGAAGTCTCTCACCTGGGCTTATATTAACAGCCCTCTTGGTAATTCTCCAGCAAGATGCCATCCTTTGGACCAGTGGTTTGTGATGGGGGTGGGGGGTAGGGAAGTGGGGGAGGATTTTGCCACCCAAGGGACATTTGATAATGCCTGGAGACATTTGATTGTCACAACAGTGGAGGGAGGTATGCAAATGGTATTTAGTGGATGGAGATCCAGGGGACTGCTAAATGTCCTTGAATGCACAGGAGAGCTAGCACCACATGGGGTTATCTGACCACAGCTGTCCATAGTGCCGAAATTTAGAAACCCTACTTTGGACCACGATTTTCATGTTTTGGAATGCTGGCATTCAAGAAGTACTAACAGAGCCAGCATATAAATCTGATGCTGTAAAATGGATATCTTCAGGGTGAGTTTTCTGTGACTTCTTAGAGGATGTCAGAGATGTTCGGCCTTGGAAGAATGTGCATTACAAAGGGCAGGCTCACCAGAGCCTTGCAGTAAAGGGCTCATCTCACACTAGCATGACTCCGAAGCCCAGCAGGCTCAGGTGCTCAGTTCTAGAAAAACATTTCTCTTCTCCACATATTGTGTTACTTGTTTAGAATTTCACGTAGGTAGCTGAGCACATTGAAATGACACATTTGTTGTATTTTGAACACCATATGTTGACACGGCTGTAAGCCCAACAAGCTGTTTTGTTTTTTTTAATAGGATTTCAGCTGTCATCCTTTCATCAACCTGGGATCAAACACACCATAGACAGCAAAATAACACACACACACACACACACAGACACACACACACATTATTTATTCTACAAAGGGGATTTCAAGCATAAATCACTTATCACACTCTACGCAAATATCAACTACATGTCAGCTTCTTATTTTTCTGGAAAGCTCTCCCTTAAGGGAGCAAGAAAAAACTGCCTTGTTGTGGGTATCTGGGGACTTTTCTGGTGACAATTGTGGTATATATACCTGTGGAATGTGTCCACTCATCAGCCATTTCTCTCAGGGTGAATACCTCACCTGTCACAGGGAAATGACCTGTGTAAGTGTCTTAGAGTGTTCCCTGGCAGCACTGTAGAGCTTCACAGCCTGACATTTTTCTTCTTAGCCAAGATATTTCTGACATGTCAGTCCATGTGTGTTTACTCCCAGATTTGCCTAAGGCATCTATGATCACTGATGCCAGTCAGATGCAAATCATCCTGGAATCCTTCCAAATCCCTAGACTTTGACACGTCTGTGCCTGTAGCCTTTGTCGGCACATCCAACTGTGTGCCAATCCCTGTGCTGAATGATGCAGCTGTAAAAATCAGGAAGTTGTGGCTCATGCTTTCAGGGGAACTCGGTAAGGGAAAGAAGGCACATGGGGAAAATAAATGATGACTTTTGATCCAAGAGAAGGCAAATACAGGGGCAGGGTAGCCCAAAGAGGGAGGAGTGCATTGGCCTGTGGGTGTCAAGGGAAGGCTCCAGCAGAGGAGGTGTGACTTTAGAGCTCAACCCTATAAGTCTAGTGAGAATGTGCCCAGGCAGGTGAGAAAAGCTGGGATACATGCCTGGGAGCACAAACCAACATGGGGTCTCCCAGGAACTCTCAAACAACACACAATGGCTGCCTGGATGTCAGATTTCTGTTGCTAATCGGATGTAATTGATTGAACTGGTACTTGAGAAAGACAGTTTTGGCAGTGGAGAGTAAAATATATGGATTGGGGCTTGGGAAGGTGGGGACAGCAGGCCAAAGCCAAGGAGACTAACAAATATACTATAGGTGGTGAGGACACAAAGGAAGTAAAATGTATAGATGCAAGAGAGAATTCTGACATGGGGCCCACTGGCCTTGATGGCTTGTTGGGTTGGGGACTAGGGGTGGTATCTCAGCTGGCAGTGACAAAGGAAGGCTAGTGAATAATATGGTTCTCATAGCTTTCACAAGCATCTTGTTCCTAGCCACCCCAGATAAGCATAGAAACCAAGTCAACAAAACTTAGTCCCAGCCTCTCACACCAAATGATATTGCTGTATATAAAATCCTGGAGGTTAGAAAATTGGATGAAGGTGAGGCATTTCAATGAAACACACTTTATGATAGGAGAGAAGTATGAATCATGTTTGGTATTTCACATGATAAATTTGAGATGCCTGTGGAATGTACATGCAGGGTGTCCAGGGAGCTTTATGGTAGGAACTCAGAGAAAGAGCTAAGATAAACATGCTCATTTGGGAGGAATTAACGTCTAGACCAGTGGTTCACAGCCCTGAGTGAATCATCTGTGGAGCCTTTCAGAATCCTGATGTCCAGGCCCACCTCCAGACCAATTATATTGGAACTACACGGCAGCATATTTTTTTTTATTGCATTTTAGGTTTGGGGGTACATGTGAAGAACATGCAAGATTGTTGCATAGGTATACATGTGGCAGTGTGATTTGCTGCCTTCCTCCCCCTCACCTATATCTGGCATTTCTCCCCATGCCAACCCCCCAACTCGCCACCCCCCACTGTCCCTCCCCTATTTCCCCCCAACAGATCCGTGTATAGTGCTCCCCTCCCTGTGTCCATGTGTTCTCATTGTTCAACACCCGTCTATGAGTGAGAACATGCGGTGTTTGATTTTCTGCTCCTGTGTCAGTTTGCTGAGAATGATGGCTTCCAGGTTCATCCATGTCCCCTACAAAGAACATGAACTCATCATTTTTGATGGCTGTGTAATATTCCATGGTGTATATGTGCCACATTTTCCCTGTCCAGTCTATCATCGATGGGCATTTGGGCTGGTTCCAGGTCTTTGCTATTGTAAACTGTGCTGCAATGAACATTCGTGTGCATGTGTCCTTATAGTAGAACGATTTATAATTCTTCGGATATATACCCAGTAATGGGATTGCTGGTCAAATGGAATTACTATTTCTAGGTCCTTGAGGAATCGCCACACTGTCTTCCACAATGGTTGAACTAATTTACACTCCCAGCAACAGTGTAAAAGTGTTCCTATTTCTCCACATCCTCTCCAGCATCTGTTGTCTCCAGATTTTTTAATGATCGCCATTCTAACTGGCGTGAGATGGTATCTCAATGTAGTTTTGATTTGCATTTCTCTAATGACCAGTGATGATGAGCATTTTTCCATATGTTTATTGGCTTCATATATGTCTTCTTTTGTAAAGTGTCTGTTCATATCCTTCGCCCACTTTTGAATGGGCTTGTTAGTTTTTTCCTTGTAAATCTGTTTTAGTTCTTTGGAAATTCTGGATATCGGCCCTTTGTCAGATGGGTAAACTGCAAAAATTTTTTCCCATTCTGTTGGTTGCCGATTCACTCTAATGACTGTCTCTTTTGCTGTGCAGAAGCTGTGGAGTTTGATTAGGTCCCATTTGTCTATTTTGGCTTTTGTTGCCAATGCTTTTGGTGTTTTGGTCATGAAGTCCTTGCCTACGCCTATGCCCTGAATGGTTTTGCCTAGATTTTCTTCTAGGGTTTTTATGGTGTTAGGTCTTATGTTTAAATCTTTAATCCATCTGGAGTTAATTTTAGTGTACAGTGTCAGGAAGGGGTCCAGTTTCTGCTTTCTGCACATGGCTAGCCAGTTTTCCCAACACCATTTATTAAACAGGGAATCCTTTCCCCATTGCTTGTTTTTGTTAGGTTTGTCAAAGATCAGATGGTTGTAGATAATGTTGTGTTACCTCCGAGGCCTCTTTTCTGTTCCATTGGTCTATATCTCTGTTTTGGTAAATGGCAGCATATTTTAAGGGATGGAGAATTGGTTAGTTCTCAGAAAATCATGGTTTCTCTGTGAGAGGGAAAGCAACTTTAAGTGGTACCAGTTTATGCAAGGGCTTGAGAAAAGAAGTAGAGTGAGTACAGGCTAAGAGCTGCAAGTCCTGGAAGAGGGAGGAATGCAATGGACTGATGGCCAACCAGTGCTCTGAACCCCTCTGGGATAAGAATTGTGGATCTGTGTCCAGTCTGCATATTTGTGCAATTTTTTGCCCCAGTGTACTTACCATCCAACTTGAGGAAGGAAGGTATGGTGGTATGGTCTGAGATAATGGAAGGGCAAGAAGGGTTTCTGCAGCTGACTTTGGAACCCAGGCTGGACAAGGAAGGCACGAAAGTCAAAAGGGGCTGATGATCCAGAAGAAAATGAGGAAGGATTGGAGACTGTGCTCAAAGACTGGAATATTTGAGGTTGAGATTTCCAAGTGGTACAGTGATAGTGGATGCATGACAGAGAGTCGCTGAATATGCTTGGAAGTGAAAACTGTTCCAATTGAGGTGAAAAGCATAAGTGTGGATAAATATTTGTTCAGTCTTCTTGTATTCCTTTGTTCTAGAAATCTGCCTTGGTTATTCCCAATTTCCTTAACATAAAGGCTGTCTAATGGTGACTGCAAGTGTTTTAGCACAGCTGTCTTCTACAGAGTGGGTTATTATATTTGTTACTTTAAAACATTCACAACAGCAAGTCAAAAACCCTCATCCTTGAATTAAGAAACGTACATGTCAGCCAAATTCCTTATATTAATTGACAATTATTTCTGAAAATTGCAATGCTTTAAGTGAAAATTTTGTGGAGCCAGCATCACTTAGAAAACCTTTCTTGCTAGAACCGTGTGTTCTTGCTTTGTGACTGCATATTTTATTGCTAAGTCTGCAGATAACATTCTTTCTTGAAGATTATTAATTATGTATACAAATACCCCTGCGTAAAAGTATCCATTTGGAAGAGACCCAGTAATCTAAGGCAGAGGTCAGCAAACTGTTTCTGTAAAGAGCCAGAGAGTAAATATTTTCAGCTTTGCAGACTAGACAATCTCTGTCACAACTACTCAACTCTTGCTTTTGTAACCTTAAAGCAAACGGACAATACGTGAATGAGTTGTGGCTATGTTCCAATAAAACTTTATTTAAAAAAATAGGCAGTGGACTGAATTTGGTCTGAGAGCTAGTTTGTTGACCCCTGATCTAAGATAATAAAAGACTCCAGTGGATTATGTAATTTTTTGGGAAAGTTTCCGAGTTCATATTTTAATTGATTTGACTTTTCAATTTTGGCTTTAAATAAACCATTTGTATCATAGTTTGTTATGGTGTTATAGAAATGAAGTAACTTGTAAACGATGACACATGGAAGGTTCTAACTACAGATGGGTTTGTGGAAAACTAATAGGTCATGATATTCTGATGTAGACAGTTGTCAGATTTGTCATCTTAACTTCCTTGAAGACTCAAGTACCTCCTCCCTCATCTTGGAGAAAGTGTGGGTCTGACATTACAGTGTCATTTCCTTCAACCATGTAATCCATAGGCACAAGTGAAACAGTGTAATTCAATGTTGACTAGACTAATTATGGTATTCTAAACTATTTCCTTATGGAAATTCAGTGTCTTCTGGGAAAACTAACATTAGATTGAAAATCTGTTTCTAGCTTTTAGAGGAACAAATTAATTAATAAGCACCTCATTAATAAGCACCTTTTAAATAGTGAAATACGGCCTAACCAAAAAAAAAAAAAATCTTTGACAAGATGTGAGACTCAATGTTGTTCTTAAGATTTAGAAGGCACACTGAAGTGAGATATACTTCCCTACAAATAAAAGATATTCCTTAAAATATCAATGAGAATTCTGTGGTTTCATTGTCCCTGTAAAATATTTACATATTTACAACTAAGCCCTATTAAATATTTACTATTAAGGTTGCCACCTTCTTAGGTGGTTTGATGTTTCAGTCAGGGCCCAGAGTTCTTTTTTTTTTTTTTTCATCAGTCATTCTTTGGAATTAAATGTGTGTACGTTGGTAGGACAGAAAAGGAACGGAATGTCAGCTTTCTGCCAACAACTCTTCTGGCTGCAAGAGAATTTCTCATTTCTTTTTTCTTTTCAGTGTGAGTCACATGGAGAATTTATCTGAGGAGGGCATCAAATGGAGTGAAAAGCAATTAAGGAGAAAAAACACAGTTCCTTACATCCATTTTGGTCCATATTGGAAAATGAGTACTGAGTATCATTGCTGGTTATCAATTTCTGTTCTTTTTAAAGCTTAATTGCTCAATTTTTCACTTGGAACATGCCCAGATGGGATGAAACTTATTCAGGCTCCATTCTGAAAAAAGGATACCAGAAGTCATGATCTGCTTTTCTTACTCTGGATATGGAAATTCTCATCACAGTGGTCAGTTGGGGTGATTTCAAGGAATAATACCTGAAGGGATCCTCTAATTCAGGTTGTAGAACAAAAGCCCAAACAAATCATTAACAATAATTAACCTCTAGGATGTAATAAATTACTTTTAAATAAGTTAGTTTATTTAGAAATATAATTTGAACATATATAGTAACAAGAGTCTGACACTAACTTCTGTATCCTCTGCTTGAAGTAACTGGGGAACCCTGACTGTGGTGTGATGGAAAGTTAACTTTGCTCAACCTGTAAGATTGGATCTTTCTTCTGCACCATCCATGGGCCATAAGGCTCACGCTGATATGCTTTGGAATGAGCATGACCCATTCTATCTATTGCTCTAGCTTTTACTGGCTTTAATTCAGAGTTTCTCAACCTCAGCACTGTTGATATTTGGGCCACATGTGGGAGGCCATCCTGTGCACTGTAGAATGTTTAAGAGCGTCTTTGGCATCTACCCACTAGATGCCAGTAGTGCCCAGCCCTGGACCCTGGTCATGACAACTAAAATGTCCCCACACATTGCCCTATCTCCCCTGGGAGGCAGAATTACCCTGGTTGAAACCACTGCTCTAATAAGATATTGAAAAGCTCCAGGTTTTATATCATTTAATTGATATTCTCAAAAGCATTGGCTACATCTGCATGCTGCTGCCCTATGCTTCTCTCTGCATGTTTGATCTCAACTTTGCATTGAGTCTTGCAGGGAAGGGGCCATGTGTGTAGGAGGTCCATACAACTAGGTTTGCCTAGGATAATCCAGTTTTTGTCTGTCATCTGGATATAATTATTAAGTAGCACCACCTTGAAGAGTGTCCCAGTAAGAGTGAGAATTATCTGGCCCCCATGTGGCTTTGGAAAATAGGGAAGAGTTTTGAGTTCTTACAATATCAGAAAACTCTTTTACTTTGCAGAGGTTTCTGATGCCTTCCTGTCCTATTTTAAGAGCTTGGAAATTCAACTATTTCATGCCCATATGGGCCACATACTCAAGTCTTCTGCCTTAACTCTTAACAGTTTCATTTTTTGTTCAAGTAGGCAAAGTGAGCTCAGACAAGGAAAAGAACAATGCTTTTAAAAGAATGTTCTTCTCAATAAAGATAAATTCTAAAGTTCTAGCAGGGAGTTACTGCTGAGTTTGTAATGGCTTTTATATTTGCTTTTACAATCACAGTATTGCTGGGCTCAGGCTTCCTGCTTGGAAAAGTGCTTTGCAATTCTTCAGACAGAAGAGAACGACTTTAGAACAGGCTGGGCTACAAAACAAGAGAGTTGAAGAAACCAGAGGTGGCTTGAAAAGCAATCATTCCTTTGGTCTTAAAGATACGGGAAAAAAAATTGTTCCCCCTTAGTAAATCCTGTCACATGTAGACGAGAGTGCTTGTTAAAGCCTCGAGTGGACATTTGCTTTGCATGGTTCTCTGGTGTGTACCTTTGCTAAAATAAGTATGCAAAAGTCTCTAGGTAGTAATACACCCTCGACCCTGTAATCAGAATTGGTCTTTCACCTGGAAATGTGAAGGCAAGATATTCGGCTGGTAATGAAATTAAGATAATCATGTGGGACCACACCATTCAAAAGGTTGTCTCATGCTCACAAGATGAATGCTACATTTCTAGCCATCATGTCCACGTATCAGTCAGAAGGAATAAGAAAGAGGGGAGCTCAAAAGGGCATCCTTGCTGAGACAGCTTCCCAAAATTACTGAAGCCGTGCACCTAACACTTGGTCTCCAATATCTATAATTTTTTCAGCCAGATATTTTTACTATCTCCTCCAGTATTATCTTACCAATTAATAATAGGAGAATGGATATTGGGTAGACAATTAGCAAACTCTGGTATATAGCCCAACTTTTGTTAATGTTTAAAAGTCGAAACCACACAGATCTTCTAAGCCAGTCATGGACATTCACTGCCTGTGAACTAAATCCAGCCCACTGACTGTTTTGGTGAATAACTTTATTGGGACACAGCCACACCCCTTCATTTACATATGGTCTGTGGCTGCTTTTGTGCTATCAAATAGAGTAGTTGTGACAGAGGCTATATATGGCCTCCAAAGTCTAAAATGTGGTCTCTCTGGCCCTTTACAGGAAAATGTTGCCAACCCCTGTTCTAGACAGATAACTCAGTGGAAAAATGGGCAGAAGACCAGAGCAGACACTTTACAAAAAGGATATCCAAAGACCAATATGCACATGAACAGGTGTTCCAACTCATTAGTCACCAGGGATATGTTAATTTAAACCACAGTGGGATAGCACTATTTCCCCATCAGAATGGCTATAATCAAGAAAGAGAGAACTGACAATATCAAGTATTGCATTAATATGGGACAACTGGAAATTTCATACATTGCTGACGGCACTGTAGGTTGGTATAAAGACTTTGAGAAGCTATTGGGCAGTGTCTAATAAAGTAGAACATATGTACCCTCTGTGATGGAGCAGTTCTATTCCCAGGTATATGTTCAACAGAAATAACTACATATATTCACCAAAAGGCATGGACCAGAATGTTCACATTGGCACTGTTTGTTAATAACCCAAAATTGGTTAACAACCCAAATGTCTATCAACAATAGAAAAGGGACAAATGTGTTTTATTCATACAATCGAATACTTTTCAGCAATGAAGAGGAGTCCCACTACCTGCTACAACATGTAATATTGACAAAAGAAGCCAGACAAAAAAGACTGATTCTGTTGCCTTAAAGTTCAGAAATAGGCAAACAAAGTGTTAGAAGTCAGAATATGGTAACTTTTAGGGGTAGAGATCAGGAGAGGACTCTTCGTGATTTGGGTGGTCATTATACAAAATGCATTGAGTTGTGCACTTATGAGTTCCGAATTTTTCTGCTTATATATTGTATTTCAATAAAGATGTTCAAAAACAGAAAACAGAAAAGAATACACATCTCTTTAATGATAGAAATGTATCAGCATTGCTGTCAGCCAGTTTTCTACTGAAAATGATGCCTATTACATGTCCCTCATGAAACAACCACGTGAACCTACACAATAACTCTGGCCCTTTTGATTCTGATCTTATTCAGAAATGAAATAAATTTTCTGTTTCCAGCTTTTTTGCATTTGACTACATTTACCCTGACAGTCTGGTTGAGTAGGTGATCTCAGCTCCACAAACTCCATGGCAAGAATAAAAAGGTTGTATCTAAACTTCAGTGGATTAACCCACTGAGCCGACCGTGTGCCCCTAGGCTTTCTTGCCAAAGGAGAGAGCAAAGCCTGCAAGGAAGCTGAATGTGGAATACCAAAATGCCTAAGAAGGCAATTTGGAAGGATTTTCTCCCATTTCTGTTTAGTCTTGGTGAAGTTGTGAAGAGGTGCTGGAGACTGAGGAAGCTGTTTTTATGTAAAGTGTTGTCTGCCTCAGTTGTGCTCCTGAATTTTGAGTAGCTGCCCAGTCTTATATAGGAAGCTGAATAAAATGTGCATACTTCTTTAAAAAGTTGATTTAATATTTTAAAAAAGGATTCAAATATTATTACTCTCAAGGGAAAGATAGGGCAGTTTTTTTTTTCTTTAAGAAGAAGATCAGAAGAAATAGCCAGGTCTTTTTTAAAAAATCACCCAAATTTTTAGCTGACATATTGAGTTAAATTTGTCCCCTCTCATTGATGCAGGTGGGGAGTTGGAAAGAAAAATAATAAATGCTAAAAATGAATAAAAGGTATGTAATAATCTAAGTATTAGGGCAATTGAGGGTATTTTTTAAAAGACATTGTTATAAATGAAATTTAAATAACTGTAACTAAAACTAGGTATTCAATCCAATAGTTATAGTATATATATAAGATGTACTAGTTTTTGTCTCATAATTATGCAAAATGTTTCATTTAAAATATCATTTTATGTTTCTTAGACTATAATATTAATTTAAAACATGTTTTTAGTATTAATTATTTCATAGTTAATAAACTAAAACATGTTTTTAGTATTAACTATTCATATTTTATCTT
>NW_016108007.1:548198-630561 GCF_001604975.1 Cebus imitator
AAAAAAAAAAAAAAAAAAAAAAGAAGAAGAAGAAAGAAAAAGGACTCTTAGGAGATTTAGGTGATCTTCATGCAGTCTCGCAGATCTGGTGTAGCTCCTAAAAGGATCGTTCTGTAAAAAGAGTTCCAAATATTAGTTTAGGAGAAAACACATAAAATCGCATGACTCTCGTTTTTGTGGAAATTAAAATCTGACAGTAGAAGGCAAAGTGGCATGGCCTCTGTGCTTGGGTTACTGCTGCTTCCCAAGGGGCTCCTCAGGGAAATAAGTTCCCTGTTCCTTCTCGTTTTTAATTGGCAGTCCCAGGTGAACAGTTGAGTTGGGGGCCTGGGTGCATTGGAACAAGGGTGTCCTTGCCAAGCTCCTGTGGTTGGCTGCTATGTGGGCTTCTCACTTTGTGAACCAAAACATTTAAAAAGCCTTGTCTTAGGAAAAGCAAATTATTCTGCCCCATGATGGCCCTTCAGTGTGGAAACATCAAGGAGATAGCTCTCACTGATAACAGAGTTGATCAGGGGCGAGTTTGCAAAGACAAGACTCAATTATTAAAGCACAGCCTTTTCAAAGGGTTTTGAATGGATTGCACTTGTTTTGTGAGAAACAAAGTTAGCCCTGCCTTCTAAACTCTGCACAGACTAATGTGTTGTTGGGGAAGCACCCCTGCTCTGGGAGTCGCATTTACCTCTTGGCCATACTGAATTCCTTTGTAGGAGGGCCTTTAATATATTCTATAACCAAAAATGGCAGCTATGAGATTGGACAGCATCCCTTCGATTTCCTGTGGACTGTCCTTTTCTGGCAATATGGTTTATTCTTTCCAAAGGGTCAGAATTATTATTTTCAAAAGTTTTGCTTTTGAAATACTACATCACAGTGTCCTAATGAGAATGGTGAGCCATCTGCAATGTTCAACACCTGGGCATGGCTGTCAAGTCTGGGCCCAATGAATGATTCTGTTAAATAAATCACCAGGTACCTCCAGGCAGCAGTCATTGCCATTGTAATTGATTCCTGTTGAGACTATTTCTTGATTTGCTGGTGCTGTAACCACTGATGCTGATTGTTCTCATGTCCTGAAATTGTATTTAGTAACAGCGTTCAACAAATTTTCCTCAAGTGGTTATTGTATAGCAGGAATGGGACCAGGCTCTGGGGCTAAAAAATGAATATGACAGCCCTGTCTTTGAGGAGACAGTTGTTTCAGGAGGAAACAGACAAGATGAGCATCCTAACAGAGGTATAAACAGGAAGCTAGCAGAGCTCCTATTGGAGAGTTGTGAGGTGAATCAGGGAACGTCCCTCCGGGAAACCCAGAGAGGCCAAACGGAATTACACAGGCAAAGGAGAAATGAAATGGAGGTGACAGAGGAAAAAAAGCATTATAGATGGAGGGAAATTTCTCCTTCAAAACAAAGGAATCGTGTTCAATGTGTGACGTAGAATTTCAGTGGGCATCTCTGGTAAGAAGTTGAGTAGAAGGATGGCTGCATTTTGGAATGTTCAAAGTGTGGAAAGGATGCTATATGCACTGTAATAAGTACAAAAAATGGGTTGAATATTTGAAAACCTCCCCAAATCTCAACTAGCCTGAAAATTTTGTGTGCAGACATATTTATGTGTACAGTGTGAGGTGACTTAGAAGTCATAGCCTGTTGAAAAGTTTATGCCATAAAAATAACAATTCGAGTTCACTTCCTGTGAGTGGCCTAGGGTTTTTAAGACAAGACAGAATAATAGGACGCCAATGGCCAAATATAGACATGGATGTTTTAGAATCCTCTGCTTTTCTGATCTCAGAGCACGTGGCATTTTGTGTAATTGAATCCAGGGCAGATGGGTGTAAGCCCCAGTCAACTTTGGAGGGAAACCAGTTAACAAGCATGTGTCCTAATGTAGGATTAAACTTTCAAGGCAAATGAGTTGCTTCCAATAACACTTAGAAAACACTAATTAGTGAGAGGGAAACACTTTGTCAAATGGTTTGAGAATAGTAGATACAAATGCAACAAGGGATCATTGTTTTTAGTTATAATTCATATTGATGTAGAAGAAATGGGGCTGCAGGTGTTTTCCACAGACAGAATGAATCCCAAATACATTTACCTAAGACTTCTAGACATAATACAAATGTGTCTTTAAAAGCTCAGATACATAAGCAGTGGAATCCAATTTAGAAGTCCTCTGGACCTAAGCAGTCTGATTTCTCTTTGGTAAGTTGCCTGTCTGTTTCCAGACTATAAATGAAACAAAATAATTGCTATGTTAATAGAGATGAATATATGGAAGATAATTTTTTCTTTTGGGCTTATAAAACTCCAGGAGGGAAAAGATGAAAGTCTAAAATAGAAAAAAATTCAAAGGAAACAAAGTGCAATTTTAGTTTTCTAGATCAGGGGTCGGTGAACATTTTCTGTGAAAGGCCAGATATTTTAGGTTTAGCGAGCATGCGGTCGGTCTCTGGCAACTGCTCACCTCTGCTGGTGTAGTGAGAAAGCAGCCATAGACAAGTATGTAAATGAATGGGTGTGACTATGTTCCAAGGAGACTTTATTTGTGGATGTTGAAATTTGTATTTCATGTAATTTTCACATCACAAAATATTATTTTTTAAATTTTTTCCAACCATTTAAAAATGTGAAAACAATTTTACCCACCCTGTGCTAGGTCTGAGACAGTTATCTCCCCACAAGTTTGTTCTGTTAGAAACTCCTGGGTTGAAAAGCAACATGCTTTCCTTTTGAAGTTTTCATGCATTTATTAAATGATGATGTTTTCTGCCACTGGTATTTTCCTAGGTTTTTCTGGAATGCTCTGTGCTCTCGTAACACTTTCTAACATCCGTTATCATCATGCATTTATTAAGCACTCACCATGAACTGAAATGCTGGGGATAGACGTCAGAGGAAAAGAAAATATTAGCAATAGAAAGTGGTACAGAAGCTCCTCTATTTATGGAATTTCAACTCGTGCACTTTCAGAGATACAAACAAAAGCATACTCTGGAGCAAAGCCCTCTGGCTCTCTCCTCACCACCAAAATATGCGTCAAGAGGTTCTGGGAGCTCTTTTAGTTTCTGCCCTTTTTAAAAAGAATTTCTCATTTTTCAGTCTATGTAATATTTGCTGTCTTTCTGCTTGGTGTGGAGGAATTTTTCCAGGAACCTAATCTTATGTGATAACCTCAGAGAACTTGAAAGAAGAAAGTGCTAGTAAGAAGTAGTAGAAGTAAATGCAAGATAGAAACTTTTTTTTTTTAATTGAAATAGGTCAGAAAAACTGTTGCAAGCCCTTTGGCAGGAAGAATGATTTTGAGAACAAGAATCCCATCATATAACCTGAGAGAAGTTCTGTACCTGTGTAATAGCAAACATTGATACAGAGCTTCTATGTGCCTGGCTGTGTTTTAAGTGATTACACGATCATATGAGTGTGCATATGCAGTACTTTAATCACCACCAAATAAGTGTAAATCAACTAATGAGCTAGTGAAATGATTGATGAAACAGAGAAACTTGAAGTGTGTGGCTCCGGAATTAGCATCATAGGCCTATTTGTGTTAATTTAGGAGAAGGAAACCAATCTGGTAAGTGTACCCAGTCGTGGATGGTTCCATGGGTTTGCAGCTTTTGGCATCTGCCCAACCTTCAAGTAAGAGGCAGAACAGCAATGCTATTTTGGGGTGATATTATAGATGCTAAAGCTGCTGAGGAATTCCCTATGGTGCTTGTGGGTAGATTATCCATTTCAGAAGATTTTCCGTGTATGAAAGGAAACAGGTTGAATGTAGGCAAAGATGACAGCCAAAGCATGTATCAGTAAGGAGGAAAATGAAAAGATCAACTCATACCTCACTTCAGTGGAAATCTGGGGGTTGCAAGCTTCTACCCTGTTCAAGACCTCGGGACGTAGGAACAAAGTCATAAATAGCCTTTGGAGCTGAACATGTCTTCAACCAAAAAGCATAGTGGATTCTGTCTGTGCTCTGCCTGGAATATCTCAGATCTTTTACCAGTTCTATGTGCCTGCCCTGTTCACCAGCTTCTGTGTAGTTTTGCTTCTAATGACTAACATGTGTGAACATTCTGTGGGGTTCTGGAGCAGTTGCCCTATATTCACAAAGAGCAGGAAGTGCCTTGGAGTTTACATCACCCTGGGGGCATCCCATAGCCCATGACTGGTGCATGTGAAAATATTAAAGCCCAAATTCTTTGGCGAAGGCAGGACAAAGCTTAGATGTAATTAATACTCCAGAGCTTCCCACAGGACCAGATTGAGACTGGAACTTTGCTAGAAATCACACCCTTACTTTGCTTTATTCCCTTCCCTACCGTGTTATGCTCACCCCTTAACAGTTTCTCCTGGGAACAGGTTCTTAATAAATCACTTGCACATCAATCCTTATCTTAGTATCTGCTTCTGGAGAACTCTACCTAAAGCAACAAGCACATATATTATTAAGAGAGATAAATATTGCAAGGCTTTACCTTAAGATAGCAATGAAATATTGAATGAAAGAATGGACTGAATGAACTGATGGAAGCCAGTCTTAGCTTTGTACTACTCATGTTGTAGTTAGGGAAACAGGAAAAGGAGAAAACATTGAAACAGTGACTATTACATTTTAGAGTTTGAAGGTCGTATAATGAGACTGCCCACATAGTGCAGTCTCTCTGGCTGATGGTAATCTAGGCTCAGCTTATATATGGCCAGGGAAGAAGATACTACCACCTCCTGGGACAGTTGCCTTCCATCTAGATTTGTTATAAAGTCAGTCTTTCCTTCCTTCCTCCTTCCCTCTCTCCATCCCTTCTTTCATTTCTTCCTTCCTTATTTTCTTCCTTCTACTTTATGGAGGTAAAATTCACATGCCATACAATTCATTCATTTAAAGTGAAAAAATCCTTGGTCTTTAACATATTCAAGTTGGGAAATCACTATTACCATACATTTCAGAAGATTTTCATCACCCTGTAAAGAAACACTGTACACTTTAGCTATCACCCCCTCAACCCCCAAGCTCTACAGTCCTAGGCAACCCCACATCTACACATCTACTCTGTGGATTTGCTTATTCTCGACATGTCATATAAATGAAATATTATGTGGTCTTTTGTGACTGACTTCTTTCAATTAGCTTATAGTTTTTGAGGTTAATCCCTGTTGTATCATGTATCAATATTTCATTCCTTTTAATGGCCAAGTAATCTTTTATTCTATGGATAGATCACATTTTGTTTATCCATTCATCAGGTGATGGAAATTTTGTTTGTTTCTAACTTTTGGTCATTATGAATAATTCTACCATGAACATGTGTATACAAGTTTTTGTGGACATATGCTTTTATTTCTCTTGGTTATATACCTAGGAGTAGAATTGCTAGGTCACACACAGAAAGTTCTTTCTTATATTCAGACAAAATCTGAGTCTCCTTAACTTCCACACTTGGTACTTGTCCAGCTTTCTAAAGAAATATGGACAAGATTTTTTTATGCATGACATCCCCTCAAATTATTAGTCATCTTTATGTCCTCCTTCAACTTTCAAAGATTGAATATCTTCTGTTCTTGCAATCATTCCACTGCAAAAATGGGACTTACAGAAATGCAAACTGATAGCTTTGAGGTTGTCACATTATCTGTCATAATGTACAAAACAGCTTTATTTTGTTCCAAATCTCAGACTCTCCCATCAACAACAGGGAACAAGTGGCTAAGTTTATTTTGCCAAGATAAGAGACGACAAATTATTTTCTGGATAAGAAGGCTTTTCAATAGACTCTGCAGGGATTTTCCCTTTGGAAAATCAAGAGGACTAATGATTTGTGTAGTTTATGTATACATTCGTTATTTCTTGACATGTTAATGTGAGAAAAAAGAATTCTGTGCTTCTGAAAAATAAAATTTGATGGAAATCAATTATCTTAAGAGCTTTAAAAGAAGTCACATGTAGCATTCTTTTTACTCTTAGTCATGAAGACAATGGGGATAAAACTTAACAAAACCACAGGAAAATGTAGCAAGTTACTTAGCAGGCTCTGGATCGTGCTGAACTGGGCCAAATGCTATGGTCGTTTCTTCTTCTGTAGCTATGAATGGATCTGATCCTTGCTTGTTAATCATACACTTAGGAATATTTTCTGTCTTTTTTTAACATGAAATCCAGAGCTCAGGGTGGCTTCTGGCATTGTCTCATACTATCTGCATGACGTTGGTCAAGTCACCTGGACTTTCTGAGAGTCAGTTTCTGCACCATACTACCACTGTATTAGTGGCTTTCAAACTGTGTTGCACGGGATAGCAACCAAGGGATCTTACTAAAAATGTCAATCCTATCGTGCTGCAAGGGATTCTGCAAGTAGGTTCTGGGGAGGTCCTCACAATTTGTTTCTAAAAACAAACCCAAGTGATGTTGATGCCCATGATCTTGAAGACCATACCTTGAGAATCCCTGACTAGCCATTTCCTTCTTGTCCCTCTTCCTCTTGTTTTGTATTCCACTGAAAGGGAGAAGAAATCTTATCATTTTTCCAGATACTATATTTTAATCTCTGCTGTGTGCAAAGACACTAAGGAAGACAACCAAAGTCAAAATAATGAAAAAAGTCCCAGTCTGATGCTTATATTCTGATTTATTAGAATTATTTTGACCATAACAATTTTAACTGTAAAGTAGGGTTTCTTAACCTTGGCACCTATTGACTTTGGGACCAGATCATTCTTTGCCTTGTGTGTAGGAGGCTTTCTTGTACATTGTAGGAAGTCAAGCAGCATTTCTGGTCTCCACCTGCTAGATACCAGTAGCAGCTCCCCCTCCCCCCAAGTTACAGCAGCCAGATATACCTCTAAATATTATCAAATGTGCCCTGAGGGGAAAATTTGACCCTGGCTGAGAACCACCTTCATAAGTCCCCAAAGCAAAGAATCAAGAAATTAGGCTTGGAGCAGCTTTCTTTGGTTAGTTCTTACTGCACAGCAAGGCAAAGAAGGCCCTGCTAAACTGTTGGTGCTTGACCTTTATGTACCAAGCATTCCTTGGGGATCTGGAACTCCCTGGCTCATCCTCTCTATTTGCTGGATTAATGGGATACAGACAGTTTAAGTGACTTGGCAGGAAAAGGACATTCTGTTTTATTCTCCTCATTTTATTACACTCCTGAAAACAGATTCTTAACATTTGCCTTATATGTTCTGCTCCCTATCATAATCACAAGATAGATTAATTGGGGGAAGGGAAATCAATATATGTGAAATTACTTTGAAACCTACAGGCACCAGAGTAATGCCAGGTGTCATCATTCATCCTGCTCCTGAGCTTTTGAAGCCAGGGGTTTCTTGAGGTTACAATTGGTGACTAGCCAAGTACTCCAAAGAACTCCAGAGTGGTCAGTTTTGATCACACAAATGGCCGATTTTTTCCCAATCTGTTAGCCTTTTAACAACATGCCATGTTGTGTGGAGACCCGCTTGTGTATGGGTCCCCAATGCTGGGTGGAGACCCAGGGCTCAGCTCTACTCTCTGGCTCTGGGGAAGTTTCTCTTTGTTTTCTTGGGTGGTACAATACCTACTTCAGGGAAAGAAAATATATTGTTCATGTGAGATGCACTGTTAAGTGGAAATTATTAAAGGATGAATTTTGTATGTCCGTGAAAGGTTTCTCCATCTTGGCACTATAGGCAGTTGGGAACAGATTATTCTCTGTTGCAAAGGCTATCCAGTGCAATGCAGATGTTTAGCAGCATCTCTGGTCTCCACCCACTGGAAGCAAGTGACACCCCTCCCCTGCAGTTGTGACAGCCAAAGATAGCTTCAGATATTGCCAGGTTTCTCCTCAGTGGCAAAATTTTCCCTGTTGAGAATCACTGGCTCAAGGGATATGGATGAGACACCAGCAATCTAATGAATGGGTCTGACTTGTCAAAAAGAGTCTCCACTTTGAAACATATTGGAATGGCCCACAAAGAGATTGGGGTCCAACTACCATTTACATCTCAACTCTACCATTTCTTAGATGTGCAAAACAATTTAATTATCCTCATAAATAAAATGAATATAATCATACTTTCCTTCCCCAGTTGTTCCAAGGATCCAGATGTTTGCAAAGCATCTAGTTGAGCCTGTGATGTAGGTGTTTAATGAATAATGGACTTGTTACCATTTCAAACAATAATTCTAGCACCTGCAGTGTTGATGTTGTCACAGAAATTCTGCAGACTTTAGACAACTGAAACACTGCAAATGTGCAGAAGAGAGGAGATTATGATCAGAGGGATGAAGGCAATAGACTAACATTAGATTATGGATATAAATGAAAAATCATTTCTTAATTCCCAATCTACTATTTGGAAAGTCATCTGCATTAGATATTTCTCCTAATGCTACCCCTCCCCTATCCCTCACCCCACAACAGAACACGGTGTGTGGTGTTCCCCTCCCTGTGTCCATGTGTTCTCATTGTTCAACTCCCAGTTATGAGTGAGAACATGTGGTATTTGGTTTTCCGTTCTTGTGTTACTTTGCTGAGAATGATGGTTTCCAGCTTCATTCATGTCCCTGCAAAGGACATGAACTTATACTTTTTTATGGCTGCATGGTATTCCATGGTGTATATGTGCCACATTTTCTTTATCCAGTCTATCATTGATGGGCATTTGGGTTGGTTCCAGGTCTTTGCTATTGTAAACAGTGCCGTAATGAACATATGTGTGCATGTGTCTTTATAACAGAATGATTTATAATCTTCTAGGTATATACCCACTAATGAGATTGCTGAGTCAAATGGTATTTCTATTTCTAGATACCTGAGGAATCACCGCACTGTCTTAGTTCAACAATAATTGAACTCGTTTACACTCCCACCAACAGTGTAAAAGCATTTCTATTTCTCCACATCCTCTCCAGCATTTGTTGTTTCCTGACTTTTTAATGATTGCCATTCTAACTGGCATGAGATGGTATCTCATTGTGGTTTTGATTTGCATTTCTCTAATGACCAGTGATGATGAGCTTTTTTTCATATTTGTTGGCTGCATAAATGTCTTCTTTTGGGAAGTGTCTGTATGTATCCTTTGTCCACTTTTTGATGGGGTTGCTTGTTTTTTTCTTGTAAATTTAATTTCCTTGTAGATTCTGGATATTAGCCCTTTATCGGATAGATAGATTGCAAAAATTTACTCCCATTCTGCAGGTTGCCTGTTCACTCTGATGATAGTTTCTTTTGCTGTGCAGAAGCTCTTTAGTTTAATTAGATCCCATTTGTCAATTTTGGCTTTTGTTGCCACTGCTTTTGGTGTTTTAGTCATGAAGTCTTTGCCCATGCCTGTGTCCTGAATGGTATTGCCTAGGTTCCCTTCCAGGGTTTTTATGGTTTTAGGTCTTACATTTAAGTCTTTAAACCATCTTGAATTAATTTTCGTATAGGTGTAAGGAAGGGATCCAGTTTCGGCATTCTGCATATGGCTTGCCAGTTTTCCCAACACCATGTATAAAATAGGAAATCCTTTCCTCATTGCTTGTTCTTGCCAGGTTTGTTAAAAATCAGATGGTTGTAGATGTGTGGTGTTATTTCTGAGGTCTCTGTTATGTTCCTTTGGTCTATATATCTGTTTGGGTACCAGTACCATGCTGTTTTGGCTACTGTAACCTTGTAGTATAGTTTGAAGTCAGTAGCATGATGCCTTCAGCTTTGTTCTTTTGCTTAGGATTGTCTTGGCTATGCAGGCTCTTTTGTTGCTTCCATATGAAATTTAAAATAGTTTTTTTTCTATTCTGTGAAGAAAGTCAATGGTAGCTTGATGGGTATAGCACTGAATCTATACATTACTTTGGAAAATGTGGCCATTTTCATGATATTGATTCTTCCTAACCATAATCCTTGAATGTTTTTCCGTCTGTTTTTGTCCTCTCTTAATTCCTTGAGCAATGGTTTGTAGTTCTCCTTGAAGAGGTACTTCATGTTCCTTGTAAGTTGTATTCCTAGGTATTTTATTCTCTTTGTAGTAATTGTGAATGGGAGTTCACTCATGATTTGGCTCTCCGCTTGTCTATTATTGGTGTATAGGAATGCTTGTGATTTTTGCACATTGATTTTGTATCCTTACTTTGCTGAAGTTGCTTATCAGCTTAAGGAGATTTGGGACCAAGATGTCAGGGTTCCCTAAATATGCAGTCATGTCATCTGCAAACAGAGACAATCTGGCTTCCTCTTTTCCTAAGTGAATACTCTATATTTCTTTCTCTTGCTTGAATGCCCTGGCCAGAAATTCCAATACTTTGTTGAATAGGAGTGGTAAGAAAGGGCATCCTTGTCTTGTGCTAGTTTTCAAAGGGAATGCTTCCAGTTTTTGCCCATTCAGTAGGATATTGGCTGTGGGTTTGTCATAAATAGCTTATTATTTTGAGATATGTTCCATCAATACCTAGTTTATTGAGAGCTTTTAGCATGAAGGGTTGTTGAATTTTGCCAAAGACCTTTTCTGCGTCTATTGCTATAACCATGTGGTTTTTGTCATTGGTTCTGTTTATGTGATGGATTACGTTTATTGATTTGCATATGTTTAACCAGCCTTGCATCTCAGGAATAAAGGCAACTTGATCACGGGAGATAAGCTTCTTGCTGTATTGCTGGATTCAGTTTGCCAGTATTTCATTGAGGATTTTCATATCAATGTTTATCAGGGATACTGGCCAGAAATTGTCTTTTTTTTGTTGTGTCTCTGCCATGTTTTAGTATCAGGGTGTTGATGCTGTCTTCATAAAATGAGTTACGGAGGATTCCCTCTTTTTCTATTGTTTCAAATAGTTTCAAAATGAATGGTACCAGCTCCTCTGTACCTCTGGTAGAATTTGGTTGTGATTCTGTATGGTCCTGGACTTTTTTGGTTGGTACACTATTAATTACTGCCTCAATTTCAGTACCTGTTAATGATCTATTCATGGATTCTACTTCTTCCTTGTTTAGTCTTGGTAGGGTGTCTGTGTCCAGGAATCTATCCATTTCTTCTAGATTTTCTAGTTTATTTGCATAGAGATGTTTATAGTATTCTCTGATGGTAGTTGATATTTATGTAGGATTTGTGGTAATATCCCCCTTATCATTTTTTTATTGTGTCTATTTGATTTTTCTCCCTTTTCTTCTTTATTAGTCTCACTTGCAGTCTATCTATTTTGTTGATCTTTTCAAAAAACCAGCTCCTGGATTCATTGATTTTTTGAAGGATTTTTTTGTGTCTCTATCTCCTTCAGTTCTGCTCTGATCTTAGATGTTTCTTGTCTTCTGCTAGTTTTTGAATTTGTTTTTCCTGTTTCTCTAGTTCTTTTAATTGTGACGTTGGGGTGTCAATTTTAGATCTTTCCTGCTTTCTCTTGTGGGCATTTAAGTGCTGTAAATTTCGCTCTACACACTGCTTTAGCTGTGTCCCAGAGATTCTGGTACATTGTGTCTTTGTTCTCATTGGTTTCAAAGAACATCTTTATTTCTGCTTAATTTTGTTATTTACCCAGTAGTCATTCAGGAGCAGGTTGTTCAGTTTCTATGTAGTTGTGTGGTTTTGAGTGAGTTTTGTAATCCTGAGTTATAATTTGATTGCACTGTGGTCTGAGAGGCTGTTGGTTATGATTTCCATTCTTTTGCATTTGCTGAGGAGTGTTTTATTTCCAATTTTGTGGTTAATTTTAGAATAAGTGCAATGTGGTGCTGAGAAGTATGTCTATTCTGTCGATTTGGGGTGGAGGGTTCTGTAGATGTCTATTAGGTCCACTTGGTCCAGAGCTGAATTAAAGTCCTGGATATCCTTGTTAATTATCTGTCTCATTGATCTGTCTAATATTGACAGTGAGGTGTTAAAGTTTCCTACTACTATTGTGTGGAAGTCTAAGTCTCTTGTAGGTCTCTAAGAACTAGCTTTATGAATCTGGGTGTTCTGGTATTGGGTGCATATATATTTAGGATAGTTAGTTTTTCTTCTTGTACTGATCTTTTTACCGTTATGTAATGCCCTTCTTTGGCTCTTTTGATCTTTGTTGGTTAAAGTCTGTTTTATCAAAAACTAGGATTGCAACCCCTGGGTCTTGACTCTATCCAATTTGCCCGTCTGTGTATTTTAATTGAGTCATTTAGCCGTGTACACTTAAAGTTAATATTGTTATGTGTGAATTTGATTCTATCATTATGATGCTAGCTGGGTTTTTTGCCCTTTTGTTGATGCAGTTTCACCATAGCCTCAATGGTCTTTACAATTTAGTATGTTTTTGCAGTGGCTGGTACCGGTTGTTCCTTTCCATGTTTAGTGCTTCCTTCAGGAGCCCTTATAAGGCAGGGCTGGTGGTGACACAATCTCTCAGCATTGCTTGTATGTAAAGGATTTTATTTCTCCTTTGCTTATGAAGTTTAGTTGGGCTGGATATGAAAGTTTGGGTTGAAAATTCTTTTATTTAAGAATGTTGAATATTGGCCACCACTCCCTTATGGCTTGTAGGGTTTCTACCAAGAGAACTGCTGTTCGTCTGATGAGCTTCCCATTGTGGGTAACCCAACCTTTCTCTGGCTGCTCTTAGCAGTTTTTCCTTCATTTTAACCTTGGTGAATCTGACGATTATATATCTTGGGGTGGCTCTTCTTGAAGAGTATCTTTGTGATGTTTCTCTGTATTTCCTGAATTTGAATGTTGGCCTGCCTTGATAGGTTGGGGAAGTTTTCCTGGATAATATCCTGAAGAGTGTTTTCCAACTTGGTTCCATTCTCCCTGTCACTTTTAGGTACACCAATCAAATGTAGATTTCGTCTTTTCACACAGTCCCATATTTCTTGGAGGCTTTGTTCTTTTCTTTTCACTCTTTTTTCTCTAATCATGTCTTCTCCCTTTTTTGATTTATTTCATTGAGTTAATCTTCAGTTTCTGATGTCCTTTCTTCTGCTTGATCGATTTGGCTATTGATACTTATATATGCTTCATGAAGTTCTCGTGCTGTGTTTTTCAGCTCCATCAGGTCATTTGTGTTCTTCTCAAACTGGTTATTCTTGTTAGCAATTTGTCTAGGCTTTTTTCAACGTTCTTAGCTTCCTTGCATTGGGTTAAAACATGCTCCTTTAGCTCAGAGGAGTTTGTTATTACCCACCTTCTGAAGCCTAGTTCTGTCAATTCATTAAACTCATTCTCCATTTAGTTTTGTTCCCTTGCTGGCAAGGAGTTGTGATCTTTTGGAGGAGAAGAGACATTGTAGTATTTGGAATTTTCAGCCTCTTTGTGCTGGTTTCTCCCAATCTTCATAGATTTGTCTACCTTTGGTCTTTAATGTTGGTGGACTTTGGATGGGGTCTCTGAGTGGATGTCCTTTTTATTGATGTTGATACTATTTCTTTCTGTTTGTTAGTTTTCCTTCTCACAGTCAGGCCCCTATGCTGTAGATGTAGGTCTGCTGGAGTTTGCTGGAGGTCCACTCCAGATCCCGTTTTCCTGGGTATAACCAGCAGAGGCTGCAGAACAGCAGATTGCTGCCTCTTTCTTCCTCTGGAAGCTTTATCATCCCAGAGGAACATCCACCAGATGCCAGCCAGAGCTCCCTTGTATGAGGTGTCTGTCAACCTCTACTGGGAGGTGTCTCACAGTCAGGATACATGGGGGTCAGGGACCCACTTGAGGAGGCAGTCTGTCCCTTATCAGAGCTTGAACACTATGCTGGGAGTTCCACTGCTATCTTCAGAGATATTAGGCATGGACGTTTATGTCTGCTGAAGTTGCACCCACAGCCACCCTTTCCCTCAGGTGCTCTTTCCCAGGGAGGTGGGGATTTTATCTATAAGTCCCTGACTGGGGCTATGGATTTATTTTTCAGAGATGCCCTGCCCAGAGAGGAAGGATCTAGAGAGCAGAAATGTCTCTTTTTAGGTACTTTTTAAGGATACTCTCCCTGGCTCCATGACACAGAGTAGAAATCCTTCAGTAAAAATGTCAAAATGGCAAGAACAAGAAAAACAAATAATACCAAATGGAACCTACTGTAATGGTCATTTTTTTCCTCACCCTTCTTCACTTGTTTTCTTTCCCTGAATTCTCAGATTATCATATTCTCAACTTCAGTTGATGCATAATTTTATGATGTTCTTTGTACTTGGGTTTGAGGCCAAAGACAATGGTAGTGGGCTGTGCCAGGGTTTTCTCTCTCTTCTCCATCTTTCCTATGTGACCGCAGCTCCAAGCATCATTTTTGAAAACACCAGGAATTCCTCCTTCACTGATCTTCAGCCCAGCTGTCTTCAGGCTGGGGGTTGTCTTTCTAAACTTACCCAGAAAAAAGAATGAGGACCTTCATTATTCCTTAGATTTCTCTTATCTCCATATCCCTAGAAGGGTTAAGAGGGTGGGAAGAAATTATGGCTGTAGAGCAAAATGATAATTCCTAAAATGGCATATATGGTTACCGTTGTCAGGTTGAGATTTTACCCCCAGTTTGCTGAACTTCTGCCTAACGAGATGTCTTCCCTCAAAAGCACATTTGGTATATCCATTGCTCTTGTCTGTGCGTATGGGTGAAGTCAGCCTTAGCATTGCCAATGCCAGGGCCTTAGCAGGGCTGGTAGGTCCTTCACTTATAGGAGACACATGACTTTGGACAAGGAGGGCCTTAAGCTGCTACTCCAGCTCTCCTTTCTGATCCTGGAGTTTGATTTCCTTAATTTCATCTTTGTAGCCCTATGAAAAAACTTAAAAGAGAGACAACTCTAAACTATGTTCAGTCTTCATATAAACTGTGTTCTGTCTATTTATACAATAGTGTAAATAAAGATTCTAATTAATACAGTTTGGAAAACTGTTGGGCATTGTCCAGTAAAGTTGAAGATACGCATGCCTGTGACCCAGCAATTATATTCCTGGGTTTGTACCCTATAAAAATGCAAGCACATATGCACAAGGAGATAGGTATAATGATGTTCAAGAAATGTGGTTTTCCGTAGGCTGAAATTGAAAAGGATATAAATGTCTATCAACAGTTGAAAAGGTAAATAGTAATAAATACATGTAATGGAGTACTAGACAGCAATGGGAATGAACAAACAACAACTACATACAGCAACATGGATGAACCTTAGAAACAGAATGTTGAGCAAAAGAAGTCAGCTATAACAAAAACATACTTATAAATCTGTTTACATAAAATTAGGAAACAGGCAACACTAAGCTCTAATATTTATGGATGCCTGACTTCCTAAAAAGCAGTGGATTTTAACCATGGGTGATTATGCCTTTCCCCACTCCCTGGGGGACATCTGCAATGTCTAGAGTCATCTTTGGTTGTCACAATTAGTGTAGGAGGAATAATACTGACATGTAGTGGGTAGAGGCTGGGGGTGATGCAAAACATTCTGCAATGTCTAGCCTCTACCACAAAGAATGATTGGTTCCCAAATGTTAAGAGTGCTAGGGTTGAGAAATGCTGCTATAAAAGGGAAGTGAAGAAGTGAAGTCACGACAGTGTCTGCCACTGGGATAGGGGAGGGAAATGCAGCCAAGGGACATGGGGGTCTAGGGTACTAGCAATAGTCTATTCTTTGACCTTAGTGAAGCTTAGACAGGTGAATATTTTGAAACAATTCATTAAGCTGCACATTAAATGCTATTGGTTTTTCTATTTCAAAATATTAATACTCTAGGGACTAGATTAACAGGACAATATGATGGTATAGTGTGGGCACTGGGTTTTGGGGAGGGGGTTCCCTGTCTAAGAGGGTCTCATAGCCACTCCGTTAACAGTGGTGGGGCTGGGCCTCCAAGAAGGGCCTGCCCTGCCATCCAAAGTGATTTTTAGTTCTCAGATGGGTCTTCAGCTCTTCTTACACTGTGAAGTTGAATTTGCTTCCACAGATTGAGGTAAAGGTTTTCTGAAAAAAAGTAATCACCCTTGCTTTGGCACTAACTGTGGAAAATTTTAACTCAGCCTATAGGCAGGCAGAATAAATGCAAACAAGGATTTTAATTTAAATGCTCTGGCAGAAAGGGCAGCATTCAGTCCTGGAAATGCTGTAACGTTTAGGGACAGAAAGACATGGAAATTCCATAGTTAGCAGGGCACGTTTTCTCTTAAAAGTGATGCTAGTAGAGAAACTCATAGAGATTATTTTTAAGTCCTCTCTGGAGTGAACTATCAACATCAGATAAATTTATTATTTTTTTTAAAAAAAGAAAAACACTAAACAAAAAAGAACATTAGCCTGGCAGGCTCTTAACCAACAAATAGGATGAACTTCAGCCTCCTCTGAAGTGAGGTTGTATGCCTTTCTTGCTCCCTTTTTATCTCCCTCCATCACCCCAAATAATCAAATGTGCATTTTGAAACTACATGCCATGTCAATATACAGTTTAGTTGACCTAGAACAATACCTATGCATAGTGTGTATTTAAAAATATAAAGTGTGGAATAATAGACAATGGACACTCAGAAGGATGATGGTATATCACTTGATGGGCACAATGTACTTTCTTCCATTCTTTTGGTTATGGATACCTTCATCACTACACAATCTATCCATGTAACAAAATTACCCTGGTACCTCATACACTTATACAAATAAAAATGTAAAATAATATTTGTTGAATAATAACCAAGTGAACAAATAACATGGGCAAGATACTTGGAAGTAGATATGCAAACAAGAAATTTTTATTAGGGTGGTATTTTAAAAATACCGTGAAATATATTTAAATGAAAGAATGAATAATGTGTGAAATTCAAATTGTTTAAGATTGAACAGACTTCTTAGAGTTCTGCATGATCTTCTAGATCCCTTCTGGATCTTTGAGCCTTAAACAGTTAGACTAAGAATTGAAGGGGGTGAATGATTCATTCCAAGGTGATTTAAGAGTCTAGCAGCATGAATTGATCATTTCTTTAAGTGCTTTGCCCAAACTCACAAAACTCGTGAAACACAGAGAACAAACAACAGTATTGCACTTGAACATTTTACTCCAACTTAGCTATGGCACTTTAGCAACAGATAATGCTAGAAGGCAGAAGTCATTCCTAAAATGTAAGTACACAGTTTGGGGATGATGGAGTATTTTTGGCTTACAAGAATATCATTTAGTAACTTACTACATTTTTCAAAGAAAAAATACAAAGAAAATCTAGGATGACCCAGTTTTAAGAGGTGTCTTACTCAGGAGTAATGATCAAAAGGCTATGGTTAAGGTTTTAAATACCCAGGGATACACCTTGTATTGTTTAAATATATTAATATGAAATAGCGTTTTTAGGGAAAGGGATTTTTAGCTTCAGGGCCTTAAAGGCAAGCATGACAGAAGAAAAAGTCCTAAGGCAGGAGTGTTCATCTTTTGGAATAGACCACATGAGTGAAAGTCCCTAAACTGGGGCGTGTCCAAGCCATTGAATTGCATCTGTATACACACGTCCCCCTCAGGCTGCCCTGGCTGCAGTTCTCTGAAAGATGCCAGATGGTGAAGCTTGAGCTCCTTCTCTGTCTTATTCTAAGGGTCTTTGATGACTTTGCTCTAAATGTTGCTTTTAGCAGCAGAACAGAGTGAAAGTAAAAAGGGAACTTTAGTGTGTCATTTTTCCAGCTCTACCTGGACATGTTGCAGAGCAGGGAAGTTATCCAAGGTGAATGGGCATACTCTTTTCTACCACAAAGCAGAAGAAAGGAAATAGTTCAATTGACTTTCTCATAAGATAGGGAACACTCTATTTGGAAGTTCCTGTTTTTGGCAAGGGATTGATTTTAAATTTATTTTTATTTTGTATTGCAGTATAAAATACACATAGTGAAGGGTATAAATTACACTAGTCTGAACTATACTGCTCAGTGAATGCTTACATATGGGTGTACTCCAGTAGCTGCCGTACAAATATACAGATCAAGATATAGGCCATTTACAGTACCCTAGAAGGTTCCCTTGTACCACCTTCCTAGTCAGTACCACCTTCCTAGTCAGTACCACCTTCCTAGTTAGTACCACCTTCCTAGTCAGTACCACCTCCCCACTTTGGTAACCACTATCATGAAATCTATCACCATGGATTCCATTCACCTATTGCACTTAAACATTTGAATTTCAGTTGCAGCATAAATAAGTAAAATCTTACAGTATGTACATTTATGTCTGATTTCTTTGTCTCAATGTAATGTTTGTGAGATTAATCCATTTGTTCTATGCATCGGTAGCATTTTCCTTTTTATTCCTGAATAATATTCCATCATGTGCCGAGACTACAATTGGTTTGTCATGCACCAGTTGATGTACATTTGGATTGCTTTTATTTAGCAATTATGCCTCAAGACAGTATGAACATTCATATATATGATGAGATTATTGTACTCTGTATCTACCTTTGGTTGGAATTTGCTGGATCGGAGGGTAGGCCTGTTATTGGCTTTAACAGATATAACCATAAACTTTTCCAGGTGGATAAACCATCATGGGACCATCTAATGGTAGATTCCTCAGGACACTTGCACCCCTGGCTTCACATTCCCACTGCTAATTAAAATTATGCGGCGAGTTGTTTTAAAATATTACATGCTAATGGATGGTTCATTCGAGTAAATTGTAAGGGCTGAAACTCAGGGGCCACATCCAATTTTCCTCCCTGCTCCCCTTACACAGAGCAGGAGAGTCATTCAGCCAGATCACTGCAGTGGGACCCTGACAAATTGGCACAAGCTACCCCCAAACACATCTTCCATTTTGTAGCCAACCCTCTGGGGCTTACATTAGTTGATTTCATGAGTCTGGAGTCTCCACTCTGGCCCCAGGCTTTGCCTTTGTCAGGCTTTGTGGGAGGCTGGACGCCAGTTACAGAATGTCAAGGCTGTGGAGGGAATTCACTGATCTTCTCAAAGGTGTTTTAAAGTGCAGGTTTCCCTGAGGGGATTTCAGAGCAGAGGTCAGTTTTAAGGGTTATTGTGAACCTACCAGATGTGTCCTGCCAGCCACCCTGTAACTCGGTTCATCCTAAGTGACCAGCACCCCACACAGCCTTGTCCCCTCAGCAGTTCCCCTGGGCAGCATGACTTAGTTCCTCTCAGTCCTGCCCTCTCCAAGGGTCCTCGCATTTGAGACTGTCACAGCAGAAGGCTTTCTAGAAAGGGTAACTCTGCCCTCCTGGGAAAAGATTCTGAATCTCCTTCCAGTGTCAGGCCCACACCTCCTTCAAAGTTAATGGAAGTCTCTCTTTCTTGGAAACCCAACTTCGCCTTCTCGCTGGCATTGAAGGCTTTGGCAGTCCCCGCCTCAGCAGCCTGAGTTCCACAGGCCCGGGGAGGGTGGGGTGGCAGGAGGCTGGAGAGCCGGCCAGCCCGACACCTGTCGTGGGCGCTTTCGTCTTCCGTAGCCCCCAACAACTGTCAGAGGCGGCTGCCACAGGGACCCGCCAGGAGCGGAAGGAATTAAACGCCCGCCCATCGCATCAGAGTCAGCCAGTCCCCCCTCCTCCTCCTCCTCCTCCTCCTCCTCCTCCTCCTCCTCCTCCTCCTCCTCCTCCTCCTCCTCCTCCTCCTCCTCCTCTTCCCCCTCCCGCTTCGCACCACCGCCTTCTCCAGGTCCCCACCGGCTCCGCAGTGGGACTCTGTGCCAAGGGCGCTTTGCACAGCACTCAGCAGGCACGGAGCAGGGCTTGTGCCCCGGGGCTGCCCCGGGATGGAAGTGAAGTAGGGGGAACTCAGAGACACACCGTGACCCCAGGCTGAGTCCAAGGCGAACCACTCCTCCCGGCTGCGACATGGGGCACCCGGTGTACCGCGGCGAGAAGCCCCAGCTGCACTACGCGGTGAGTGTCCTGACTTGCGCAGAGGCCACAGGGGGCGCCACTGGGCCGCTCCAGGGGCGGACTCTGGGGGACGATGGTAGTGGGGGCTCCCTGCAGGTCCACGGCTGAGGGAGTGGCGGGTGGCCGGGTACGTCACCCCGAAGTGCCACCTGCTCACTAACTCATAGGCGCTTCCCGAAATCCTGTAGAGGGTACGGGGTAGCCCCAACCCTTGAGTCAGTGTTTCTTTGCCTCAGAGCCCTGGTCACTGCATCCGGGACCGGGACTAGACTCCGCTGCCGCCTCGCTATCAAGGGCTGACAAATGGGGTTCCTGGGGTTGGGCCTAGGTCGCTCGTTCAGCCTTTAGTCAGATACATTGAAAGGACGGGAATAAGACTGGACAGGAGTCAGGGCCGCTTCACGATCTCAGTTTGTGTCGAGTGGACTTGCTAGAGAAATGCAGAGAGCGTTGGGGTGCAGCTGTTTCACTCCTTGGAAAGGGAGTGCATTTCCCTCCTACTTTGTGGCAGGACAGAAGGTTGTACATTATCATTAATGTTACATGTTAATACAAGAGAATACCAGGGCTCCTCTGTCACACCTTCCCCCTCCCTTATGGTGTCTTCTGTTCTCCCTTTTGATACAAAGATTTACTGGGGACCTACTATGTGCCAGGGACTGCGCTAGGTGCTGCAGGTACTGCAGGAAACACAACAGATAGAAATCTCATGGGATTTGCCTTCTTTGAAGAAGGAGTCAAGATTTCAAGGTAAACAATCGACCAAATGCAGATACTAGATTGAGTACGCTTTTTGAGAGAGAGAAAAGAAAGGGAAGAAGGAAAAAAGGAAAGTTGTTTCTGAGGAATGACTATTACTTCTGAAGATTTCAAATGCCCCCTCCAGGAAGGGGGCAGGGAGAAGGTTTACTTTACTCTAGTTTTCAGACATTGATTTTCCACTTGTAAGATGTGTCATTTTGAGTTGGGACACTGCAATTCTTCTGCCATTTGCTAATTTACAGAGTTTTCCTTGAATTGGTTTGCAGTGTTGAGACTGGATGTCATCACTGCCAACTTTAAAAATTGAAGAGAAGCAGGCAGAAAGTTGACAGGAATCATTAATATTTATAATAAGGCAAAGACAGTTAACTGTCTAGAATCTGTGTCTTCTAAAATCCAGTCCCCAACATCAAAAAGAAAAAAAAAGATTTTTTTCGAAGAAAGGAGTCGATGTGGACAGGCATGGTGGGCTCAGACATCCCAGAGCTGTTCCAGTTGGTTCCTGGTGTCGCCTGGGGGCTCGTGGATCAATTGCAGAGCCATTAAGCAAATTGCAAACCTCTTCTACTGCACTTTCCTCCACTGCAAAAATGAAGGCCTGAATTAGAAAATTGTTAAGATACCTCCCTAGGCAAATGTTCCAGAAACCTGTGACAATTTTTTCTCTGGTTTTTCTATGGTTAACTGACTTGAAGCACCAAATGAGACATTTGTAAGTTACTAATGCTCATTCTGTCTTTGGACACACTAGTGACTCAGTGATTTTCCTTTTAAAGTGGTTTAAAGGGCGACCACTTTTTGACAGAGGTTGCTTTGCATTGAAGGAGGTAGAGCCTGTGCTCATTGTGCTCATTCAACATCTCCACCTTTTCCAGACTTTGAACTGTGTGCTGGTGCCCTTTGATTCGTAATCTGAGGTCTTTTCCATTTACAAGAGTTGGGGTGGGGGAGGAAAGGTGAGAATGTGCTCCTTAATTTAAAAAAAAAATCAATCTATTCATTCAATGAATGGTTATTGTCTCAATTATGTAACTACATCACAACATATTTTAAAATTTTATTTTAATTCAGCTGTCTCATTCTTCTAAAATCATAAACTGAAGAATCAAGCTGATGCTAATGTCCCCTCTGAAGACTGCTGATGAAATAGCCCTTTATTTTAGCACAGATCATCATGTATGTGTATTCTGATTTAAGACTATAAAAAGGAAGATTCCAGAGGGAATTTATTGGGATTCCGGGTTGGAAGAAGTCACCCAGCCTGTCTGAAGTTTCCTATGCATACTTTAGGATAATAAAGCAGCAGCTCTGAATCAGTTACATGTCCAGAGAAGGTTATTTATTAAGTGTGACCTGTTGCTTTTCATATTGGTATAAACCTTGATGGTGTAATATCTATTCTAACGCTGCACTTTTGTTTACATCCCTCAGGTGGATTTTGATAATTCCAGAGCTTGTTTTGCCCTTCAGTACAAATATTCCACTTACTTTACTTAACATGGTTTTGTCCCACTGTGCATTTTCCTGTGATCTTGGGTTTTTTGGGGTCTGTCTTCCCCGACATGAATGCTCCTCCATGTGTCCTTAATACCTCCTGCCTCCTCTGAAATATAATTTGGGGATAAGTATCTAATGTTCTTCCTTCAGTGTTTTTTCAGTTGTCCAAGGTGAGACTGCATGTAAGAGGTTCGTGGCTCACGTTTGATTCATTCAACAAACATTTGTTGAATGCCTATTATATTCCAGCTATTTGGTCAATTTTCCAAAGAGACAATTAGATAGTGAAAATGTTAAGAGTTGCTATGCACATCTTACTCATCTTTTTAAATGGTCATAATGGTCATAGAGAGCAAAATACAATTAAGTAGACAAGAGCATCCTCTATATAATCAGACATTTTCAATGTATAGCACAACTGTCTTCTTATTTTATCATCACACACACACACACAAATTGTTTTAACACACAAAAATATACGTGTTAGCAGCTAATGTTCTCCTCAAAAAATTTCCTACCAGTTTTCCCACATTCATGTTATGGTGACTCCATCCTTCTAGCTGGGTGTCATCCTTTATGCCTTTTGGTGTCTGAATCAGACTTGTATTTTCAAAACCCTATCATGATCCTGGCATGGAATCAGAATAAGGAGGAGCTAGAGTGAATCCTGGTATTTGTGCCTGGGAGAAATTCAAGAAGATGACCGACACTTGGGTGGCAGCTGGGCAGGAGGTTGAGAGTAGTTGGCGTATTTGAGAAATGCTTAGAACATAGAACCCATCAGACTTAGTTTGGGTGGGATCCAGAGGTGATAGAGTATGAAGGATGAGGATGACATAAATGAATCAATGGTTTTTCTGGCAGCACTTCTAGAAAAACTCTAGAAGTTTATATAATAATCAAATAATCATAATAAATATTGCCCTCCTTGTTATTGTCTTACTCAGATTGCAAAACATTTGAACACAGTCAAGGTCAATTTCAGTCTCAAATCTAATAGCTGCCTTATGCAGGTTTTCTATTTCCTGATTGAAGACATCTAAGCTCAGAGCAGTGGAATTCAAGATGGCACATCTGTCGCTGTTGACAGAACTGAGAGCTTTATCCAGGTGCCCTGATCCTGCGGTGCTCTTCTGAGTCATTTAGATAACTGAGATAGTTGAACTTAATCATCCCTCTGTGATCCATGTTGCCACAGTAATAAAACAACAACGAAATATTGGACCTTCAGTGACTTACTGTGACTATCTATATTGGCAAATTGCATAGCCAAATAGCTCTTTAATTTGACCAGTGTAGACAAAAACTAAAAATTTAAGTATCTATTGAGTTCAATGCCATATTTTTATGTCTTTCTGAAAGATATTTTTAAAAATCTGGATTAAAAGCTTGGTCTGGTGACTTACTGAGGACTGTAGGAGGCTCAAACTCTTCTCTCTTGGCACCCCAACCTGTCTTTGCCCTCAAATGGGGCAGAAAAAAGCAAATCAGTGTCCATTATATGGTCACCATCAGGAATCCCTGGACCGACATCATTTATTTCTCTCTGGCTGGCAGGTTGAAAACTTACTGGGAGTAGTACTATGTGTGTCTTGTCTCTGCTGTCACCTAGGCACCTAGCAGAATGCTGGAAGTCCAGTAGTTGCTCAGTAGATATGTGTTGAATGATTTCATGAATCTGGTAGTTGAGACTTAGTTTTTGAGGTCCTAAGCTGCTCATTCTCCTCCTTTGTACTGGTCTAGTCTGAGCTCCTCTGCTGCTGATGTCACTTCCTGTTTGGTGCAGTCACCACACCATCTGTGCTTTTGACCACAGCTTTGTAATCAGATGCTGACTGTGCCCTTGTTCCAGTTAACCCCTTCCTTCAGAACTCACCGGAAGTGCCAAGCTGCTTACACTGACAGAGAACCTGTTTTCACATAGAATGGTTAAAGTCTTACTATGAAAGTTTCCAAACTTGTTCTCTATGAACATTCAATTTTCAAAGACTTCGAAGTCATTAAGTTTGCTTGATAATTCAGTGGTATTGAATATAGGACACTCTCTGGTAATTCTAAAGATACTCAGAACTGGGTGCCGTTGCAGGCCTGTGCTGATATGAATCAGTTATCATACATCAATGCTAACAGTGTAGACATCTTAGGAAACAGCAGAACTTGTACTGACCTGTGGCATGGCCCAGAACTTACTTTTATAAAACCATTCTTAATTAACTCTGCTTTTTGTTTATATAATCAAAAAAGCAAATTTTTTTTCAAGTTACAAGTAAGTGAGAGATTACTGAATCATCTTAACACCTCTAATAATTGTAGATACCTTTTCTACTCCCACCCCACCCCGGCATGCTTACTTTTCTGTTGTATGCAGACATTTTCCTGGACAAGGCATCTTTGGTGTGGAAGATTCATCATCTTAGGAAGCTACATCTCCCATCCTTCAAACCACTCATTAAATACCACTACTAACTGATAAAGAATCATTTCTCTGTTGGGTGTTGCATAGCAGACATATCTGGCAATCATTTGAAAACAGTTACCAGCCTTTGCCTAGTCCTTTCTGGTGATACACTTTTGTTATTTACATTTCCTGTTCCCCACATTGTGATAACCCTGAACCATACACACTTGCCTCTCAACTTGGTTGTGAAGTGATTGTCCAGTCTTACAAAGTCTTCATTCGGTTCTTGATTCCTCACTTCCCTGTCACCTGTTTCATTCTCAGACTTTCCCATCTCAGTGAATGATTGGCTATACCTATGTCCAGTGCAATCTTTTAAAAAGGTAATTAAATAGTGAAATTTCAGTGCTTAAGCTCTTTGGTTGGTTGCCATTACACTTTGAATGATAACTTGATCCACGACTTTGACCTCCCAAGAGCTCCTTCCACGATCTTCTCTTACCACCCTCCCCCAGCTTATTGCCTGGCTACATTTGTGCCCTTTCTGTTCCTCAAATGCCACCAATCCTTTTCTGCCCCAAGCCTTTGTACTTGCTGTCCCTTCTGCTTGGAATTTCCTCTGTGTGGTAAGCTTTTTTTTTTTTTTTTGGTTTGCATCCTTCAAATTGCAGGAAAAATGTCACCTTTCCTGACTGCTTTCTCTGAAGTGTTTCTGAGCCCACTCAGTTACCCTGGTTCATATCACACTAGCCACTGCCTTCATTGTTCATATCAGCACGTGGTATTATATTGTATATTCATTGTTTGTCTGTCTCCTCTGACTAGTGTGTAAGTTTATTCAGGGCAAGGACCCAGTGATCCTTTCCCACTGTCTTTCCACTGCCTAGAGCAGGTCCTGGCACAGGGTAGGCACATAATAAATATTTATGAGAATATGAATCTGGCTGCCTGTGTATTTTCCCCTAAGTTACGCTAGGATTTTCCAAACTTAACCCTTTATGACTTGATGATTGAGGTCAGAGGGAGAGATGAGACTAAAAATTAGCTGTAGGGTTTCACTGAATTCTTACTAAGTGAGAATCTCTAAGGACTAGACTTGGAATGAATCCTTTGAAAAAGCTTTGGAGATGGTTCTGATATCAGCTGGGTTTGGCAACCACCAATTAATTTACAAGGTGAACCACTTACTACACAAGCAACCCCTACAAAATCTAGGATTCAGCAGCAAAGTAGATTCAGAAATTGCAATGCAATACTTCACCTCAGCTGACTCTGAGGTAATCTAGTACAAGTCTTCAAAGAGGTCCTTTGTTTTACCATCTAGTGTTTATTTCAGCCAAACTCTCTAATGATACAGCAGGTATAGGAATACTTCCTCTATACAATGTCATCTGGCAATATGTCCCTCTGTATCCGTATTCTAGGTAAAATCAACCAGTGGTTCTGAACCAGAGGACCTTGGGCAAAGTCTGGAGGCATTTTGGGTTATCATAACTGGCAGAGTTTGCCACTGGCATCTATTAAGTAGAGACCTGACATGTTGCTGAACATTCTACAAAGCACAGCACAACCCAACAAGGAGTTGTCTAGCCTTGAATGTCAATAGTACTGAGATACAGAAAGCTTGACTTAATTGCATCTCAGTAGACACCAAAATCTTAAATGTTTTTGAGAACAATTTTCTGTGGCACTTTCTAAAATACATTATTCGTAATTTCCTGGGTTTTGAGAGATAGACGTGAGAAAATGTGACTGTGGTTCCCTGGCTGTGAGTTACAGTTATGAACAGTGTATTTCATACTTTGTGGGGATTACTCTGGAGAGGGTGTTGATGGTCCTTCCAGAGGCCTCACCATCTTGGAGTTTTTGTTTCTTCACTCCTCAGTGCAAATGCCATTCCTAATCTTGGGTTAAAAAATGTTTACTGTCTTCTCTCTCATGTGAGACATTAGTTAACTTCTTCATTTATGAATGTCTAATAACCTTGTGTAATTTGCCACCTCTATTCTGATTTAGCCACAATACCCGTTTAACAAACGTGTTAGTCATGGGCCTAAAATTAGAAGTTATAATCTCCAAATGAGGACGTGTGGGGTGCTCGGCAGCCTTGGTGTGTGGATGTGGGATCCGCATCTGTATGAAAGTGAAAAACTAGAGTGCCTGCTTCTGTCCCCATTCCTTGGGGATAATGATGCAGACTGGCCTGCTCTAGGGAAAAGGGAAGAGGAGGGAAACCATGGCTCCCAGCATTTCTGTCTCGCTCCCATCAGGGTTCAAAATCTCCTGAGCAGCCCAGAGTAGCAGGAGGGTTTGTAGCCTACCTATTCTCCCATTGAATTGCAGAGCCCTTTCTTAACTCCTGGCCATGTCACGGAATGTTCATTAGTATGGCCTGTTTTAGATTGTGAGTTCTGAGATGATGTAGGGGTAGAGATAGATTTAAAGATCTTGGGTGCTTGCCAAATTTTGGACTGAGACCACTGTTTACAAACACAATTAATTAATTTAATATCTTTTAATGTGCCTTCTGTTCTCAGATTTTCTCATTCTAACCTTATTTTCAAAAGACCAATTTTTCTGGTTTATTCTTAAATATACCCTGAATACTTAAAAACCTAAGGATAGATCCAGTGATGCAACAAGGACTTCCACCAGTCATTATGTGATACTGCTTTCAATAGCTTTGTGGTGACTAGTTGGATGTGAATATGGGATACTTTTCAATGTAGGAAACATACACAAAATATATTCCCATTTTTTTTCATTCAAATACAGTTACTGTTACTGAGGACTCTTCCACTTCCAATTTCCTTAAAAGATGCCATGACCCTTTGAAATGAAAACCTGTCAGGATTTTTTTCCTCTTCTCTTTGGCTATTTGTCATACTCTTAGAACTTTTCTAACATTAAAAAAAATCTTATAGTAAAATATGAATATTTTGGATATCAGCTAATTTAGATTTCTGAAATAACATCTTTAGAAGAATTTGGAGTTGTGGCTTTAGGGAAAAGTTGTCATGGCAACAGCAACAGAAGTAGTATAGATGAATAAACTTTTAACATATTTTTGAATGACTCCTTTCTACAGCTAACTGAAATATCTGGTAAAGAAATGTGTAAACCAGTCCAACTGCAATACAGAGGCTAAAAGCATCTCACCAGCTCGTGGAACATGTGGGCTCCATATTTGCCAAGCACCTCTGTACCAGGTGGGTGCCTCTCCACATAGGCACAAATCCCTGGACATTGCTCTAGGTTCCTAGCTTGATGATGCCATATTAATTAGACCCACAGAGGAATAATAGTCTAACAGGGGAGTGGGACATCAAGTTTGCTAGCAGAATTTGAAAATGGTAACATAATACATAGTATCATTTCTGTCATGACTTTCAACAGTTCCATTTGTGTTAAGATGTCATTTTTGACGGTCTGAGCAAAATATAAAACATGGTCTTAACTTTTATCTCAAAAGTTAAGGCATCCTCCCACACTAGCTACTGATTCACAGTCAAGAACATTGTGTTGATCAATATCCAAACAGGAAACAGATAAGTCACTCAAAAGGCTTAATTTGAGGAATGAACTATGCCAATGTGTTGACAGGTTTAAGGGAACCAATGGTGAGTGGTGAAGCACCCAGCCATTAGCAACATTGGGAAGCTGTTACCAGGGAGGGACCAGTGTTACCAGAGCCCACTGACTTCCAGCCTTGGCTGTAAAGGACCTTGGCAATGTTCCCAGAGAAGACTCTAGCAAGGGCAAAATATGGAGAAGCAGGGATAGACTGGAACATTCAATACTCTGACCTCTTGGTCTCCATATTCACCATCTCCTTCTGGCCCCAAGCCCAGCCAATCCAGTGAGACCAGCACAGAGAACGGCAGAAGATTTTATTTCCTATTTTTGTTGAGGGCTGGGGCTTTGGTGTTGACAAACACAAAGTATCATCACAAGCATTTTCAGTCTTGTTTGGAGTTTACTTCTATTTATGAAAGACCTTAAATTCCTGAGTATGTAGAAGACTCCCAAATTGCTTCAAACGTCTTTTCCTTCCACACGGTGGATTATTTTAACTACCATATTTAACCTACTCAGATGCTATGCCAACTCCATATGTGGTGTGCTTGCTTTTAAGGACTTTTATATCACAAACCTATTAAAGCACTTAGTAGACAGTGATATACTCTACATATATTTTGTCATTAATTTAATATTGGAAAGTTCCATACTTTAAAAGTGCCCTGGTCTAAATTTATTAGTATTTATTAATATAATTCAAAATATATAAATGTATTAATATAGACTAGAATTAGATTTTTTTTCCCCCGAAGTCCATTAGGATAGTCTAACGTAATTTACTTCTCAAACAATAAAGAAGGAAGATTTGGTTTGGCTCTCTTTCTGGTTAATGGGTTTTAACCCTTAAAGTTGCACGCCAACACAAATGGGCTAACATGTGCTTGATGGAAAGGCAATTTTCATTTATCTCTGCTGGTCAAGGAATGGTTGCACCTGAGCACTGCAGTTTAACCACCCTGCACCCTAGTTAATTTTAGCAGAGAGAAAATTCTCATTTCAACCTTGACTTCAGAAAGTACCTTCTATTCTTAAGTTAGTTCCTCCTTGAGTCTCCTGTGCACCCACTTTCATAATATTCATCCTGCTTGTTTGGAGACCATATTCACGACAGAACCAGAAAATCCAAAAGGGCAGAGACCAGAACCAGGGACCATATTGTGCGTGACTCATTGCTTGGCCATTTATAGCATGTGCCTGATGCTTAGCATGTACTTGAGTGTCAATGAAATTAACCAGAGATTTAAAGCTCTCAGAAATATTTAGTATGACTTAGAGTAATAATAATAATGGCCAATATTTATTGAATACTTTCTATGAATCCTGCTTATTCTACATATATTATCTCACTTAATCCTTAAAATAACCCTGTGATCTAGGCTCTATTATCATCCTCATTTAAAAGATGAGTAAACCAAAGCACTGACTTTATGTCTGTTTCAGAGCCACACAACTAGTATGTAGTAGGGCTGGGACTCAAATACTTGTCTCTTAATTTGACTGCAAAGTCCGCATGCCTGAACCACTGTGCAGTGGGTGATTGATGACATGCCATTGGCTTCAGATTATAGTTTTGAGGTAATACTTTTTAACGCCCTTTCATTTTATAATAATTGAAGACTTACAAGAACTGACAAAAATAGTACCAAGAGGTCCATGTACCCCTTATCCAGCCTCCCTCAATGGTAGCATCTTATATGAATAAATATAGTACAATATCAAAACCAGGAAGCTGATGTTGGGACAATCCTATTAACTAAACTACAGACCCCTTCACATTTCACCAGATTTTTATGTGCATTCTTTTTACATGTGTGTATGTGTGCCTGTAGTTCTGTGCAATTTTATTACCTGAACAGACTGGCATATCCACTACTACATTCAAAATACAGAGCTGGTCCATTACCACAAAAGCACTCCCCCATGCTACCCCTTTGTATTCACACCCACCCTATTCCTGCCCGCAGCCTGAATCTGGGCTACTACTGAACCGTCTCCAAAAGATGACACATTTAAAATTTTTTCTCCTGTTCTTCCTGCATGGTGGAAACATTTGTCTCCACTGATTATTTATACCCAAAGCATCCATAAACATAAACAGTGTTTAATCAAATTCTCCTGAGAATGCTGATATTTTTAAGAAGGTACAAATCTAATCCTGATTCTTTTTTTCTATTTTGTCAGCGAGTTCTTTCTGTCGTGGATGTCAATATCTATGCCATCATGACCCAATTAAATGACAAAGGCAGGGTTTCGATGTTCTCTCACTGATATCAGTTCCCATAAATCCACAGTGATTGGATATAGATTGAGTAGACATTAAGGGAATATAGAAATAGACTGAATGATATTAATATTTAAACAGAATTGCCACAGTCATTCCTGTTTTCTTGTGTGTAGCAGCTAGGGTGAATTACTAGTGAGATCAGAGAGGATTTTGGTATGTCCTCGTTGCCAGCAAATATAAGTATCTGCAAATAAAGAACATCCTGTTCATCATTTTTAGTTGAGGGTTGTGGTAATTTTATAATTCCTATTCCTGTGTTTTCACTAACAAACTGCTTTTGATTGAAACATGGCAGTTTATCTCCTGTGTAAATGCAGCACACTCCCTCTTTGCATGGCTGTTCTAATGGCACATCCATTTCTGGACTGACAACTGCTTGATTGAACTTGCAGCAGCCTGGAAAAGGTACATGAGAGCTGGCACTGTGCCCTTGTCAGTTTTCCAAAAGTATTTATGAACAAAGATAAACACGAATCCTGCATGGATTTGAGGTAGCCATGACCGAGCTGGGCTCTGGTCAGCACAACAGTTATGTAAACCTTGGCATTCATGGCACACATGCATTTTTATTCTTTCATTTCAAAGGGAGTGGCAGTTTATAGACCCCTCTTGGGGAAAGGTTTGAACCTTATCAAGATGAACTGGTTCAAAAAATTCTTAATAGCTGTTTGTATTCAGGATTGCTGCAGAGGGAAACCTTATCATTGGGACACAGTTAGAAAGACTTCCTGCATTTATTTGGTTCTCACTATTTTAAAAAAGGTGTCCAAACTGCTGATGCTGTCTGATTCTGCAAACATACCCAATATTACTAGATAATTCACATATTTCAGTTTTACCATATGTTTATGACTTGATATTTATTAGAAAGGAAGAACATTTTTTAAATGTAGACATACTGAGCCCAACCATTGCTTTTAATGCAATTTAATGCATTACAATTAGGCAGGTAATGTCACCATTACCATGCATACTTCATATCACCCATTGCAAATATCTATAAAGGATCAAAGTCTCTTGTAGTGAGTCTAAGAGGAACCTAGATTTGAGAATGGGGCCTTCCAGCATGTTTCTGTACTACTGCAGGTGGGGGAGGGGACATTTTTATTTAAGGTATCGTTAGAAAGGAATGAAATATCAAACTCCTAGCTTGCATACATATATGCACACAGACACACAAAATGGTGCCTTACTTTATAGCTGTGTTGTCTAAAATGTAGAAGTGTGTTTATATCAGCTAGTTATCATCACACTAATGCTATATAACAAACTACTTTGACATTCAGTGGCATAAAACAACCATCATGGATCCTTTTGGATTTGTGGGTCAGCTGGGGTTGGCTTACCTAGGCAGAGCTCAGCTGTTTGACCAGAGGTCAAATTGTCAGCCCCAGAGGGCGTGGTTCTTCTGTCAGTTCTGTTCCATGTGTATCTATTCTGGGGCCCAGGCTGGCAGCATCTACCCAAAGAAGTTCAGCAATGACAAAGGCACAGGATGGCAAGTGGAATCAAGTGAAGACTCTTGAGACATAGGCAGAAATTTGACATACTGTTTTCTCCACCCACCTGCCACTGACCACGGCAAGCCACATGTCAAAGCCTAACTTCAGTGTGTGGGGAAATGCACTCCTTCCATGATGGGGCTGGGTAAGGATGGGAAGCAATGAGGGATGAAGAGATGGGGGAATTGATTCACTTTACCGAAATGTTTAATCAAATTCTCCTGAGAATACTGATATTTTTAAGAAGGTATAAATCTATCCTGATTTTCTTTTTCTATTTTGACAGCAAGTTCTTTCTGTCATCCATGTCAATATCTATGTCATCATGACCCAATTAAATGACAAAGGCAGGGTTTTGATGTTCTCTCACTGATAACAGTTCCCATAAATCCACAGTGATTGGATATAGACTGAGTAGACATTAAGGGAATACAGAAATAGACTGAATGATATTAACATTTAAACAGAATTGCCACAGTCGTCCCTGTTTTCTTGTGTGTAGCAGCTCTGGTTCCTCAAACTATCAAAAAGAAACCATTCAGAATCACCTCCCTGGAGAGTTTTTAAAATTTATTTTTAAATTGATAATTAAAAATTAAGTATATGATGTACAATGTGATGTTTTGAAATATGTGTGCATTGCAGAGTGGCTAAATTGAGATAATCAACATATGCATTACTTCACACACTTATTTTTTTGTGGTGAGAACACTTAAAATCTATCGTCTTAGCAGTTTTCAAATATACAATATATTGTTATTAACTGTAGTCACCACATTGAACAAGGAATGTGAACCTACTCTTCCTGTCTAACTAAAATTTTCTATCCTTGACCAACATTTCCCTGGAGATTTTTTATCTGCTTCTATATACTAGTGTCACTTTTAAAAGATTTCTGAATTTAGGTACTGTTTCAAAACCTAGAAGAAATTAAGGATGAAGCGATTTACGAATGGAAGAAAAATACATTAGTCCTTTAGGTCAAACACACCAGAGGCAACGTTTGGCAATTAGATTGTTAATTTGATCAATTTTGATATGTAAATGGATAAACTACATCAAAAGCAGTACACTTAATGTACACACACACAGTCTCGTCTCTTTGAAGTTTGAACATCTACCATATCTTCCTCTATTATGTCAACTTGATTGGACAGTTGCCAAGCCCTGCTTTTTTTTTTTTTTTCCTAGTTTGCTCTGTACGTGATCATAACTAGTAGACTGTCTGCTATATTACAGTAGCTCAGTTCTTAAATCAGGGGTCAATAAACTATGGCCCATAGGCTAAATCCAGACCACTGCCTGCTTTTGCATTTCCTATGAACTAAAAATCAGTTTTACGTTTCAGATGGTTGAAAAAATACCAAAAGAAGAATATTTTATGTCATGCAAACATTTTATGAAATACAAATTTTAGTGTTCAAAAAATAAAGTTTTATTGGAACACAGCCATGGGCATTTGTTGACATATTGTCTTTGACTGTTTTTATACTACAATAGCAGAGTTGAGTGGTTGGTTGCAATGGACTGCATGGCTTGCAAAGCCTAAAATGTTTACTCTCTGGCCCTTTACAGAAAAAGTTTGCATATCACTAGTCTAAAGCTATGTCTTAAATTACCACAGACACTGTAGATAGGTCTACTGTTACATCAGTATGAAGGCAAAAGAAAGAGACACACATTGTTGGTATGGAGCGGAATGCTGGATATACTTCAGATAAGGGCAAAATATCAGTGAACATTGATTGATTCACCAGTATATGTGGAGAACTGGGTATGTGTGTAGCACTAAGGCAAACATTTTTTTAAAAAGGATAGTATCCAATTTTTACTCTAAGGCTTCTTCATGAATAAGAAGATGCATCTGCAAGTATAGTATCTAAAACCTATTTGCCTTGTCCAATCTCTACATCAATGGCAAATGCTTTAAAAATTTTAGGTTAAAAATAGTATCTGTTTCATGGTTTATTTTGCAATTATTATAGGCAGAACAATTTTCATAAACATTGCTATTCTTGCCAGTGCAAAAAGGAGACTTAAACTCAGAAAAGCATAATTTACTCACGGGTTTAAAATGCTAGTTCTTTGGATGTATTTGAGATTTTTACATTACTATATCCGGAACTCCCTCAGAGGCAAGAATGTAAAAGGCCTCCAGGAGCTGACTCTAAAAACACCAGTCTCCTGTTCTTTAAACCGTGTAACTCACTGAGCGCTCAGCCACAAGAGCTGGGGGGTGAGCCATCTCTGGGTCCTGCCAATGCAGCCAGTGTTGTGCCAAAGGATGTGGCCCCGTCTTATATTTTGTGATGTTTCTTTTGGCTGACTCTTCCACATTCTTGTGACCCTTTGAATGAAGACGTCTTAACAGCTTTAGCTCTACAATATGGCCTCCTGCTATCATTTCCTGCAGGTCTTGTCTTAGATCTCAGCAGCTTCCTGAGTAAATGTCACCTTGGTGTCTTCTAAGAGGGTCTCACAGAGGCTTACAAAACTGTGGTTCCCACCAGATTGAAAACATAACATCTATGAGTATTCGTCTCACTGGACTGTGCAGGAGGATGAACCTGGAACTCTTTTTGGTTTTGAAGCAAGGGGCTAGGTCAGGGCATCGAACAGAGAACCAGGAAAATGTCTTTGAGGGTGGAGATCAAATGACCCCAGAGGAGGAAATTCCAGTTGAAAATAGAAACTGGGTCAGCACCTTTGTGAGAGCCACAGCATCCTAGATTTGGAAACTGGCAACCTGTGGCCTGTGAAGGCTGCTATCAGAAGTCCATGGACTGGCTTGAAAAGAGTGCTGTGTTTTATGGCAAACCCAAATTGAAACAGGATTTATCTGGTTTCACAGATGGTGCTGTGCTGGAGAGTTATGTGGAAATGACTCAATTTCATAAATTGTCTTTAGCAGAAAAAGACAATTTGGGAACAATATTTTCTTGAGAACTATGATATATGTATACATGATGGTAGTCTTTCAAATTACCATGGTGAGAATTCTCTCCATTGGCAATTAAGGGGAAAAGGGTTATTTTGTTGCAGATGTATAATGTTACTTCATTAATTAAATAAAAAGATCTCAATTAGTGATTATTCCTTAAAATGACAGATCTATAATTAACTTGGAAATGACCACAGTATTATCATGTTGCTATGAAAACTGGTGGTTTTTAAACTAGTCTAACATAATTCCAGATTATCTTTAAAGAGAATTTAATGTCTAGAAAAGTTTCTGTAGCTCTAAAAAGCTGCAGAATAGGATGTCATTTTTGGAAGTTTCCTTTGCTTGATTCAGCTTGTGATTTAAATTTGAAGGAGACCAGGAGTTTTGTCTGCAAATTAAATGAACAATATGTGCTCTAAAGTGTTTTGGATTTTTGTTTTTGGTGGGAGGCTGGTTAGTTGTGGAGCAGGGTATAATCAATAACTTTTGGCTTTAATCAGAAAAATGTCACATAATTGTAAACTGCTATCTATTAATTGGTTATTATAAGCTTTAAAATTATGGTGGAGAAACTTGTTATTTTAGGTACTGTTTTTCAGAGGCTTTGTGGCAACTTTTAGTTATTACTTAAAAATTTTAAAGATCACAGACACTGATATTCTGGCGTAGAGCTAGGATTTTGTTAAAAGAGAGATGTATTTTGATATATCTTTCTATCTGTGTGTGAAAGTATAATGCCTTCCAAAAATCTATAGAAACAGAAAATAGATTAGTGGTTTCCTGGGGCTGTGGTTGGGAAAGGAGAGTGACTGTCAGTGAGCTCCAGGGATTTTATTGAAGTGACAAAAATGTTGTAAAATTGGATTATGATGATGGTTACCTAACTCAGTAAATATACAGGTGAAGTTTGTAGAATGTAAATTACATTTCAATGAAGTTGTTTTAGAGTATGCATTAATAAAAAAACCAAAAAGCACTTATTTGCAAGTAAAGGATTAAAATCAATATTATACAATCAAACTTAAGATATATTAGTAATGGTATATTTTTTTCCTTTCTAGGCCACCTCTTAGAAAGCTCAAAATGTAATAAATGAGGGGAAACACTTTTTTATTTTTATGCTAGTTGTTCATGATTCAGTGATCTGACCAAGCACCCATTTGTAGTTAACATGTAAACATGCCACTGAACTAGACCAGACTTCTAAGAAACCAGTTTTCTAAAATCAAAAGCAAAAACACATCTGAGCAGTGACCAGGACTGTCTATATAATTTGATTAAAATGTTACAAAACTGAATTAATTGTATGATTACACAATTTTATACATTTACTCAAATATCATTGAATCATACACATAAAATGGGTAAATTTTATGCTGTATAAATTATACAAAAAAAAATAAAGTTATCTTCCTACAAATATATTTCTTTTTATATATTTATATGTTTATGATATAGTCATAAACATAAATATATAACATGTAAACATATAAATATATGTTTATATATTTCATATATATTTATATATGTTATATATATACATAATGTCTGCCAGTGACACAGGCCCAATATCTATATTCTATATAATGAAGTCACAGCAATAGGGCCATAATCTTATCTTCCTCATCCTATTTTGGGATATTTTGGCTTTAATTATGTGACACTGAAATTTGCTTGGGACTGTTGAAAGCATTCCCTTTGTTTAAAGAGGCTCTACTAAAGACAACTTGTCACCCATTTTGTTGTTGTTGTTTCTCTTTGTTTTTTCCTAGCACGGAGGTGACACCCTATTCCCACTTTAACTTCTTTTCCTCCCTTCTTTTTTGAAAATTTTCTAACTTGTATTTATCATTCTCTTGCTCATCAAGGTCATCCAGACACTATGGTTCCGTTCAGGTGGATTTTTAGTCTTGTAGCAATCAGTACGACTATCTTGTGAGAGCTGGAAATGTGTTCATTCATTTAAGAGGCCTTCCTGCTAAGTGGTTAACCGTGGGAAAACAAAGTTATGTAGGGACATCTTGCTGTGTAAACTCAAGGTATAGCAACATTTGTTTAAAAGCTCTATTGAGATACATCTCACATATGATAAAATTCACTCATTTAAAGTGTACAATTCAATGGGTTTCAGTATATTTACAGACTTGTACAACCAGCACCACTAGCTAATTTTAGAATGTTTTTGTTCCTCTAAAAGAAACTCCACGCCACTAGCAGCCACTGTCTTTTTATCTCCTCCACCAACACTACTCTGAGCCCCTGACAACCATTAATTTGCTTCTTGTCTCTGGATTTGCCTGTTCTTAACATTTTACATAAATGTAATCATATAATACATGGTTCTTTGTGCCTGTCTGCTTTCACTGAGCATGTTGTCAAGGTCTACCCGTGTTGTAGCATGTATTAGTACTTCATTTCTGTTTATCACCACATAATATTTAATTGTATGGAAACATCATACTTTGCTTATCCATTCATCAGGTAATGGACACTTGTGGTACTTTCAGTTTTTCTGCTTTTATGAATAATGTTGCTATGGACTTTTGTGTATATGTTTTATGTGGATGTATGTTTTCACTTCTCATGGGTATATACTAGGAGTGGAATTGCTGGGTCACTATGGGAACTCTATGTTTAACTATTTTAGGAGCTGCCAGAGTGTTTTCCAAAGTGACTGCATCATTTTATATTCCCACAATGGTGTTCAAGGGTTCCAGTTTCTCCACATCCTCACCTATACTTGTTGTTGTTATTATTTTTTTTAGTAGTAGTAGTATTTAGAGACAGCATCTTGCTGTGTTGTCCAGGCTGGTCTTGAACTCCTGGGTTCAAGGAATCCTTCAACCTGAACCTTTTGAGCAGCTGGGACTATGGGCATGTGCCACCACACCCAGCTTTGTCTATTTGATAATAGCCATCCTAGTCAGTGTGAAGTGTTTTTAGTTATAATTTTTATTTGTATAATAAGCAAAAGGCATGTTAGATGGTGATCATTTACTTTACAACATTATTTTCTGTAGCCCTTCTTTTAAAATCACAAAACCACCTATAAATTTAAAACCAGATCCTTTTCTTTAAAAATAGTCCACTATAGTCTGCCCATATTCCAGCAGTATACATTATAAAAGTTAAGTGTACACAAAAGGCTCCCTCCACTGCTCCTTGCTTGCGAATCTGTGTCCCCCCAGTATAGATGTCCTGCTCTACTATCACAGTGTCACCTTGGAGAAAGTGGAAGGGGGTCCTCCACTTCAACTGTTTTCTAGCCCTGGCACTTGGCAGCAAGACTCAGAGAGGCCAGAGGGCATGTGGCCATAGGTCCCTGCTTGTGCTCCTGAGTGAACACTTGACATAGATATCCAATGAATCATGGGGTACAAGCCAGAGACAACCCCCACCCCCTTTCCTATAAGCTGTGGATCTACCTGAGTGTGGCCCTAGTTATTATATCTAGAAGTGAAGCCTAGGCCAAGATCTACAGGCTGAAGATTATTAGGTGGATGAACATAGGGAAAGCACTCTAGAAAACAAGGAAGAGTTTGTGTAAAGATGCTGAGGAACAAAGTGGCATGGCAGGTTCAAGCAAATGAGCAAAGAGAGTAGCAGAGTGAGTAAAGGAATAAGGGGAACAGTAGCAGAACAGACCTTTGGAGAGATGGGTGGGGTGGTCAAGAAAAATGGCACAGACTTACAGGCCACAGAGTAAGGATACTGGAGCAAGCGAAAGCTATAGAAACAGTTAAGTAGTGTGAGGGTTGGAGGGTGTGTGTCTGTGTGTGTCTGTGTGTGTGTGTGTGTGTGTGTGTGTGTGTGTGTGTGTGATGATCAATTTCCTCAATTATAAAAAAAGACGAGATGAAATCGTGTTACAGCCTTTTAGACGCTCAGAATAGGAGGTCCTTTATTGCCAGGATACCTATAGCATTGCCACCCTCAGAGATCTTGTAAACTCTGGTAGGAAGAAATCATGGATGATTCCTTTGTGGTCCTACTACCTTTAAATCTGCTTCTGTCTGTTTCCGGCACTGAACAGCAATTTCTACAACTCTCAATTTGGGCAGCAGCATTCATACTGGGAAAACTTTTCCATCATGCCTCCTCATAGACCCCTATTGATTGGGTAACTACTGCATCAGTCACCTCCCCTTCCTGGGTCTATTATAGCTATGACTGAGGGTGCCTCTGTTGTACCTGGAGAGAGTTTTATGCTTATAAGCTGCTCGTGGCTACTAACCAGAGCAAGAAGCAACTGTACATGGAAGAAACTTTGTTGCCCTTCTCTGTTATAGACAAGCAAACCACCACAGACAGCAACAACTTTTAAAACAGACCCTGGCAGAGTTGTGGCAAGGATAACCAATACTGTAATTCACCCACAAAACTTATACCATGCTTGCCACATGATCTACATTGAGAACCTGGTTGTGGTTTTGTTATAAACTGTTCCATTCCACTTCCCCCCACACCCCCCACCACACACACACACACACACACACACTTCACTTCAGTGAACTCTGCTTGACAGACTAACCATGCTGAAGTCTCAATCTGTGACCCAGGAGCCAGTGATAACAGCTTTGATCAATAGAAAGAAGACTTACAGTTCTATTTTTGTTGTTTTGTTTTTTTCTTAAGTTACAGTGTTGACGTCATTTGTTGTCTTTACTTATTAATCTTACTGCTTCATTCAGAATTTTGTCAAATAGCATTTCATCATGGTTTGGTTAAATGATTTATAGTTAGCTCAAAAATTCCAGGCTCAAGATTAAAAAGCTACTCATAAAGTCCTTAGAACATTCATTGTGCAAGCTGAAAGAAAAACATACTGGACTATAGAATATCATCCCTGTATCTGATTCCTACACAATTCTATTGAACACCATCCCACACCTCCTCCCCATTCAGCTCCACATGGCCAACGAACACATGAAACATACATATAGTTAGCCAATAAGAACATGAAAATATGCTCAAAATCTTTAGCAATCAGGGATATGGGAATCAAAACCACAAGGAAATACCACTTTACACCCACCACAATAGTCATGATAAAAAATTCAGAGAATAAGTGTTGTTGTGGATGTGGAGAAATTAGAACCCTCATAAACTACTGGTGGGAATGTAAAATGCTGCAGCCACTTTGTGTGTGTATATATATATATATTGTGCTTTAGATCCTGGGGTACATGTGCAGATCATGCAGGATTGTTGCATAGGTACATACATGGCAATGTGGTTTGCTGCCTCCATTCCCCCCTTCACCGCTTTGAAAAACAGCCTGTCAGTTCCTCAAAAAGTTAAGCATAGAGTTACCTACTATATTACTCAACAATTCCACTCCTAGTTATCTACCCAAGAGAAATGAAATGTGTGTACACAAAAACTTATACATGAATGTACCTGCATTATTCATCAGAGCAAAAGAGTGGAAACAACCCAAGAATCCATCAAATGACTAACAGATAAACAAAATGTGGTCTATCCATACAATAAAATATTATTCAATAAGAAAAAAGAATGAAGTACTGACAACACTCTAACATGGATGAACCTCGAAAATATGGTGCTAAGTCTCTCTTGAGCTGGACACAAGAGATCACATATTCTGTGATTCCAGTTACATGAAAAATCCAGAATAGGCAAATCCATGGAGATGGAATGTAGATTGGTGGTTCCCTGTGGCTGCAAATGGGGCAAAATGCCGAGTGACTGCTAATGAGTATGGTGTTTCTTTTTGAGGTGATAAAAATATTCTAAAATTGGTTGTGGTGATAGTTGCACAACTCTGTGAGTATACTAAAAACCATTGAATCCAACACCTTAAATGTGTGAGTTGTAAAGTATATGAATTATATCTCAATAATGTAGTTATTAAAAAAATGAGCCAAGAAAGCCAACCAATGCTAGACGAGAGTGGTCTATTCCACTGTAAGGTAACAGTCTGTCTAAGCACATTTACTTATAAAAAAAAAAAAACTCCCCAGTTTTCTATTTAGATGTTGCTTCGTTATATATGTACTGAACAGTCTTCTCAGTTTACTTGCAATTTGTAGGTGACAGTTTATTTTATGTCACGGGAAACTGAAACAGAATGCACCAGAACTATTTATGTGAACACCGTCTGGCCTTTTGCTGGACACTGGGATACAGTATATTTCAATACCCCCACTCACACATCCCACACACATTAATCAGGGCCAACATGCTGGGAGCAACCACAACAGCCAGCCACAGGAAACTAGGATGCTTTTTATACAGACATTTGTGGGCAAATGTACCATAATCTATTTAACTGGCTGATAGTCCTGGTGGCAGTGGCATACGTTTATGTGTTTACATTGTGTGTGAGTGTGTGGGGTGTGTGTGTGTGTGTGTGTGTGTGTGTGTGTGTGTGTGCAGTTTATAGCAAGCTCAGTCAGAATCCTGTAACCCAAACAGTACTGTGAATCTCTCTAAAAAAAAAAAGATCATTATCTTTGAAAGTGTGTTCTTACATGCTGTCAATTATTTGAGAATTGCTTTTCCTAGCTGAGGCTCAGTGCAGTCATCTTTAGTCTGTTGCCAGAGGATCAGCAATGGGTAAGATCTCCGCCCCCATTTCAGTACCCACTCTGTGTCAAACGTTTTCCTTGATGACTTAAGTGAGTACTCTATAATCCTTACAACTCTCGCTGGGCATGGTGGCTCACGCCTGTAATCCCAGCACTTTAGAAGGCAAAGACAGGAGGATCACTTGAGCCCAGGAATTAAAGACTAGTCTGGGCAATACGGCAAGACCCTGTCTCTAAAAAAATTAAAATATTAGCTGGGCATTATGGCATACTTATTAGGCCCAGCTACTCAGGAGGCTGAGGTGGGAGAATCACTTGAGCCAGAGAGGCTGTGGCTGCAGTGAACCACGATCACGCCACTGCACTCCTAGGCAACAGAGTGAGACCCTACCCCCCCCAAAATTCTTTACAATTCTCTAATGGGGGTTTCTTTATATCATTTTATAGATGGGGAAACTGCGGCTTGTAGCAGCAAAGTAACTTTTCCAAAGTCACAAAAATAAGGGCTGAAGTTGGGTTGTAAACTCAAGTCTGCTGATTACCCTGACCATATTCAGGGTCCCTTCAGTTAAGCTGTTACACATCTTCCCAAAGAGAAATGACATGCTTTACTCTTTTGCTACTGACTTAATCATAATCATTAACAAAACTGAAGTGGAAATTTATTATTTGACTAGAAATTGATTACACAGCAATTCAAGGTTTAGACTAAGAACCAAGGATTTCCAATTTCTATGCCAGAGCTTGCCATTAAAATTTTTTAAATTGTGATTTTTTTCTTATGAATATATAATAATAATACAGTAAATGCTTGATTTTTAGAATACCAACCTGCAGGAATGACTAGTAATTTTTTAAAAAAGAAAGAATAAAGAAATTCTCCTTAAAAGTAGAATTGGGATACAGATGTGTTTTTACCCAGCAGTGTCTTCCTTCGTGGATTTGTCTTATAGAAGGAAAAAGACATTCCAACCCAATGGTGATAGGTGCATGAGAAGCTCATTTTGAGAATTAAGTGTGGAAAAAGCAAAGAGGAGCAGAGTGGTAGAGATCACAGTAGCAGCAACACGGGGGTCACCTGAGACCTCAGGGTGGGCATTCTTGGCCACATGGTGGTGGAAGTGAGAATCAACAAAGGGATAGCAGTTTGCCCTTCCTGTTGACAGTGGAAAAGAGCAGCAATGACAAGGTAGAGTCAGGAACTTCTCTAACATTTGCTGGAGGGGCAGCCAGGAGCCCCTCATATTACACCTATGAAGATGCAGGGTGCCATATTGAAAAGATATAACAGTCATAATGGATTGTCAGTGTGAATGCCTGGAGACATTTGTTTCATGTGGTAATACCATGACAGAGTCATTCAGCTCTTTATTTGATCTGTATTTTCACTTGTAATTATGCTTATATGACAAACTGTTCAATGGTTTTAAAAGACATGAAAATGTCTCCATTAGAGGAATAAAACTCTTACAATAAGATAGTTAGAATATTAACCCTGAGCTATCCAGGATGTGTGCTTATCTAGAATGATTCATTCCTACATGATCCAGGGCCACTGAGGATTTACCATATTGGGCCTTAAGAGCTATGATCTGCTCTTTTATTTTTAATATTTTTGAAGATATTTTTCATTCCTGAGGTTACCCACAGCAGTATCCTTCGACCACATTTTCTTTGAGCTCTAGATTAGAAAAACATTTATCACCACCCACAAACACAAAACTCCTTACGATGAGGTTTTGAGTGGTAAAAAGCTTATGAACTGAAGAGAAAATTTGGTTCCTGTTGGCAGACAGTGATACTTTCTTTGAGTTGTAATTATATGGAATAATTTCTAAATGAATTAACCAAATGCAAAACGAAGGGATTATTTTATGTTTTAATTCGAATGCTATATTAAAAAGGCTGAGGATTGATGTGAATAGATTGGAAGACTACTTCATTATTAATGTTTCTCATGCTTGTCTTTGGAATCTCTTGCTTGGCTGGGTTATACAGAATTGGATTTTAAGGCTTTGATGCAAGGATGACCCTGATCCTGGCTGCTTGCTACTCTGATAGGCTCTTGAGCCAAAAGTTGAGATGATTTGCAATGGTAGGAAAACAAGACAGATTAGCAATAGGAGATGCAATGAGTAGAGAGGCTCATCAGAGAGATGAGGAAGACAGCTTTGCCTCTGCCCCAGGTATGAATCAGTTAAGTGGTAGAAATGAAAATGAAGAGGAGATGCCAAAAAGCAAGAAGTATAGGAAGGCATAGACTGGTGAAACTTGGATATCTGTAACATATTTGCATTCATAAACGCAACGTTTCCTCTGTGGCCTTGTGCAGACCTGGACTTTTTCCATCTACGTGTCTTTTTGAAACATTACAGGATATTCAACATTAGCACCTAATTATGAGCCCATTTCAATCTTAGAGCCTGTTTTATCTCTGCTTTAACATGGTTTAAGTATGTCTGTAAAGGAAGAAAATTTAGTTACATTGTTAACCATCTTTTTTCATGTCTCAAAGAGTAGAAGATTTGTTTATCTAACAGATTTTGCCAAGAAGACAGTGAATGAAACTTCAGTTTTGAAGAATATTTGAAGTTAACATTTTGAGATAGGGAGCCAAGCTCAGTCAAGCAATACTTTTCTATGGAAGCGCCTTCCTTTGAGCTCAACATAAATTATGCCTTAAAGTAACTTTCAGCCTGATTAGGGCTGTCCAATAGAAATGAAATCCAGACCACATATGTAATTTTAAATTTTGCAATAGCCACATTTAGATAAGTTTAAAAATAAAAGGAAACAGTAATATATTTTATTTAACCTAATATATCTGAACCTAATATACCTGAAATATTGTCATTTTCCTATTCAAACAATAGAAAAGTTACTAATGAGATGCATACATTTTTATGCCAAGCCTTTGAAATATTGTGTGTATTTCTCACTTACAGAACATTTTAATTCTGACTAGCCAGGCCATATTTCCAGTCACTTGGGGCTAGTGGCTGTTGTATTTGACATCAGGGCTTTAGAGAACTGAATGAGGAACCGAAAGATGACTGATTTGACTCAGTTCCCTACTGGGGAAGTTTTCACATCAACTATCTCTAATTCTCCCCTATACCTACATGTAGTCCTGAGCCCCCCAAGATTGCTGTTCTTTTCTCACGCTAAAATTGTCAAGATGTCTTAATAGGTAGGGAGGATACAGAGTATTGTTTTAATATTGCACAGTAAAATTCAGTTGCTCTTCTCTGCCCGTATTCCACTCAGCTTTGAATTTCAACCCCTTAACTTTCCCATACTGAGCAGCCAACGCAAACTATTGTTTTCAATGATACCTGTTCCTTTATAAGAAGATGAAGACAGTAAGCAGGTTTGTGCTTAGGACAAGGTGTTCAAGTGAAATTACCTATTTATTTTGGTGATCACCCTCCCAGATTGCTAGGGTGTATCTTCATCTGGGCTTATATAAATAGGACTTGCCCCCCTCCTAAATAGAGTGTGTGATAATGGAGGTAACCTAGGCATCCTCCTACACTCTGCCACAACTGATGCTCAATTATTCCCCAGAACACCTAATGCTTTATGTAACAGGGCTCTGGGAGAATAGGGGAGTGTCAGGCAAAAATGAAATAGATATTTCAAACATAATTCCTTTGTGAAACATTTAGATTTGGCATTTGGGTAGAAGGCTCTTTTTTCCTCCACTTACAGGGTTTGTTAAATTGCAAGCATGGCTTGGTGTTACCAGAGCAGCTTCTTGGAGCTGATACTCACAGAGAGCCGGTGATTTGTAGACTTCTCTATACAAGCATAGTTGTGGACAAAGCCATTCTAAAAGGGAGGTGACCCCTGTACGATAAAGCCTGGGTCATTGCAATGTGAAATAGAGCAGGGCAATCTTCTATTTTGTTAATTAATCTGCTATATAAAGTCTTGTTTAAATTAGGCATGGGCTCAAAGTCTGACTCACAGTCTTTTATGTTTTGAAAATGTTCAAAGAAGGTGGAACCAAAATGGGTGAAAAAACTTGATACATATTTGAATTGTTCTCAATTGTTCATATTTATAATTCTTTAAAACTAAGCAGACAAACTTAAGACACTTATGTACAGCATACTTCTATGGCCAAGAGCTTGGGAATCAGATCCTAAATTTCATTGCGATGTTGTACTTTGGGTTTGTGTTTGGAATCAAGCATGGTTTCAGATTTCATCTACTAACTACTTAATGGTATCTACTAACTGGATGACTTCTAGCAAGTTCTTTTTGAGCCTTGGTATTATCATATTATAATTGAGTCAGTAGATCTCTCTGTCTCAGAGATGGAGTCAGAATTTAGCAGCATGCTATACATAAAGTTATTGGACTGTAATGGGACACAGTAAAGCCTGACTAAATAATAACCCTACTGAGTTTTAAAATTTAACATGCTATCAGATCTCTTTCAATTATTTATATGTATATATGTATGTAATAAAAACATATGCACTAGCCTTTTTACTGACTTATTCTAAAACAGGAAATATATGCAATCATATGGTTTTATTTAAGTCACCAAACATTTGCCGAGTTTGGGTAATGTCAAAGAACTTGCTGTTGGGTGATGAAGGGTATAGGGTATAGTATTGTTCAAGTTGTAAGTATTCTAATATACTGTACATATGAATGGCTGTTAGGTCGCAGCCTCCCTCCTGTAGTTCTTAACATGTAATGCCTCTAGTCCCGTGGCTCTAAATTGGGGGCAATTTTGCCCTCTCCCACCCCTGCTCCCTGACCAAGGGACATTTGGCAATGTCTGGAGACATTTTTACATATTTGCTTGCTACATCTTGGGGAGGGGTGCTATGGGCATATAAGTGGGTAGAGGTCAGAGATGCTACTAAATATCTTACAGGGCACAGAACAGCCCCTACAACAAAGAATTATCCTGCTCTAAATGTCTATAGTGCCTAGGTTAAGTAAGAAACATGCTCTTGATATTATGTATCTTTCTAGAGTTTATTATGTCTTCCGTCATTTGTGGCTTTGGCCATGCTAAGAGGACTGTCTAGATAAAAATTGTCCAGTCATGAGCAGGTTGAACATAAAGCTGTGTCTATTTGAAGTCAAGGTGATTCTTATCTAATAGCATTGTCAGAGGAAATTTGTTCATTGGGCAGGAGGCTGGATTAGCTGCTTTTGAATGTTCTTCCAATCCCAAGAATCCCATGCTTTTCCTCTTTTGTCCTACAGAGCTATTGTTTCAGCAGGAATCTCTCCCAAACTTTGTGCTCACTATGACCAGCTTCTTCTTAGATCCTGTGATCAGGGCCAAGCAGAATATTTTTGGAATGTGGATGAATGTGCCGAGAATGTTATTCTTAAATGGCAGTTCTGCTGTGCAACACCATGATACAGTCTCCTGAACGGATCTGATTCCAAGGGGAGACTTGACCTCTAATATCTAATAGTAAACTATAGAAACCTTATCAAGATAAGCAGCATTGTTTTCGATTCTATTTACATGACTAAAAGTTGACATTGATGTCCTTTTTGAAACTCAGACCTTCAAATATTGGGAAAGTCAATTATAATATGGCACAGTCATAGGATGAGTATCATACAGTGATAGATCATGCAAGGTTAATGTCAACCATTAAGAGTGTAATGCTGAAATATTTCTGCGTGAAAGATAGACTATCTCGGATTTCGTTCAATGTAATCGAGTGGGACAGAACTCTAAAAGTTGGTATTTTAAAAAGAAATTGGTAAGCCACAGCTGTGAAAATAGAGGCTTAGATTGTTTGCATATTGGCTGCCTTGAACTGTGAATTCCACCCGAAGCAGAGGTAAATGACAATGCTTTTAGCAGGGGAGGGCGCAAGTTCATTGACAATATTATTACAAGATATGTTGGTTCTTTTTTTCATGACTAGAACAATGACCAACTTTACTTTGTCACCTTCTTCATCGCCTCTGAAATGCTTTCTCTCCTTAAACCTAAATCTAATGCATCCCTGAAGACCTAGCTCAATTATCCCCTCCTCCTGGAAGTCTCTAAGGTCTTCTAAATTTTATTAATATTTTTCCAGTGAACTCCTGCAGTGACCCATCTTTTGCATGTTTTAAGAAATTGACATCTGGTTCACATACCATAAAATTTACTATTTTGAAGTGTACACTTTAGTAGTTTTTAGATATATTCACAGGATTGTGCATTTATCACCACATGTTCTAGAACATTCTGATCACCTCATAAAGAATTGCTGCTCCCATTAGCAGCCAACCACCCCTCCATTTCCTTTAACACCTCTGGCAACTGCTAATTACTTTCTGTCCCCATAGATTTGCCTTTTCTAGATATTTCATAAAAATAGAATCATACAGTATATGGTCTTTTGTAACTGTCTCCTTTCAATTAGCATATTGTTTTCAAGGCTCATCCATGTTGTACATGTATCCAGATTTCATTTTATGGTTGAATAATCTTTAATTTTATGAATACACCATATTTTGTTTATTCATTCATCAGCTGATGGATATTTGGGTTATTTCCACTTTTTAGTTATGATTAATGCTATGAACATTCATGTGCAAGTTTTTGTGTGTACATGTGTTTTTGTTTCTCTTGAAATGAAATACAGCTAGGAGTGGAATTCCTGGGTCATATAGTAACTCTATATTTAAACTTTGAAGAGCTGCCAGACAGTTTTCTAAAGTAGCTGCTCCATTTACATTCCCACCAGTGATGTAACAGTGATGATTAAAAGCAATGGCAAAAACTGCAATTACTTTTGCACCAACCTAATACAAGGATTCAGATTTCTCCACATCCTCTTTGGCATTTGATGACACTATTTGTCTTCAGGATTGATTATCCCACATCCAAAATTAATCTCACCTCCAAATTAGCCTGTAAGCTACTTAAGACAATGATCCATTTGTATGGTCTTTATTTAAGCTAGTGTTTTCTTGATTGCTTATTGCATGACAGGAACTAGTAAGTGCTAAGGCCTTGATTAAGAAGCTCTGTTTTGTGGGGAAGGCACTTACCATCCCCCTGGCCTGTTTGGAGGTGATGGGTGCAGTAATAACAGTCTATTCAAGGTATAGCCTTTGCTTCATATAGTTTCCCTCCCACAATGTCATACTTACAAACACCACTCAAGTCTACTATTTAATACATTCTATTAAAGAAAGAACAGATCTCTGTGTGTGTCCTCTTTTTAGTCCAAATGTAGAAGCTCTGATTTTTCTGTTGGGCTTTTTGTGTTTAAATGTGCTTAAAGAAACCAATGCCAGCAATATTTCTAGCAGTAACTTTGGATGTACCATATAAGTTATTTTGAAACAGTGAATCATCACGAATGTTAATCTGTTGACTTGTAAGTATAAAAACTGCTTGGGATTCTAGGCTAAGGAGAGACACAGCACCTTCAAAACTTTAATTCTTTTGGATTCAGAAATAAATTATCTACATGCTGTTTTCACCTGTAGTTAATCTGGTTTTATGTTTGTCTTTCTGCAACTCTCAGTCAGTGTTTTGGAGAAATTAGGAAATTTAGAATTCCCTAATGACATTAACGATAAAAGGAATCAAACTGCAAACTGTAGAAAAGAATGCATTGTTTTATATAAAGATATAATTATTTAATTATAAGAACATAATAAAACATATTGTGCTTAACAATAGTATTAAATTGTTTTCATCTGAGTTATTAATATAAATATGTCTATGCCAGCCATGCCAAAGCAGGTACTAAAGGAATTTCTTGTATCTAGGAAAAAACTTGTTTATCATCTGATGCATTTAAGGGAAGAGAATGGCACTTTCATTCCAATTTATAAATCATGTCCATTTTAACAATAACTTAAAAATTCTTTTGTGATTTGTTTAAACTCTGAAAAGAGGCTTGTTAATGTTAAAGAAAAATCAAGAAACTGAGAATGAGTTATGTGCTCATGTTATATATAGGTGAGTAAAATTCTTACTGCCTCTGCAAACATTAGAAAACCATAAGATACTCCCACAGTTTATTTTTTCTTTCTTTCTTTGTATTTTTTTAAGCAGTTATGCAGTCCTTACTATTTAACAGGCACTGGTTTAGAAGTTTTACAAATACTTCTTTAATCTTCATAACAACCCTAGGAAACACATACAATTATTATCCCCATTTTACAGATGAGGAACCTGAGAGTTTCAGTAATTTGCGTGAGGTCACCCAGGTAGTGTAAGCCCATGAGATTTGGTGCTTGCTCCAAAGTAGAGTAGACCTGCTCCAGTGCCAAGCTTGCAGGATTTTTTCATACAGCTTAGGAGAGCAATGAAATTAAGTGTAAGAAATAAAATATACATTGTCACCTACCTTTTCTATGGTCTATATAATGGATTATCTATACCATACATTATAGATCATATATATTATATTACATTTCCATATTATTTATAGTTATTCTATCTGTGGTGTACATACACGTATATATGCATAAATTATACACACACATAAATGCTTAGCCCCTTGCAGGCTACCCTTTCCTATGTGCTTCCATGGCTTGGATAATAATTCTTCTCAGACTTTCAGGAAGTACAGTGCTACTAATATTCTTGTAAGTTATTATTCTTTCTTCTTGGTGAAGAGGATATTGAAAGATCAATAATGTTTATCTATCTCCAGATGGTAAGGCTGGCTTGTGGAAGAGAGATCTGAAGACCCTGACATGTCCACAGCTTTGCAACCTGATTCTGACCTTTCTGCTCTCAGGGAAACTTCTATCAAAAGGAGTTTCTTGTCACAGTTCTTACAGGCATGAGCATCTCACAGCAGTTGCTAGGGTAATGATATCATCTACTTCCAAGAATGGGAAACCTACACTCATCTACTTGGCTTCCCAACGATGGATCCCATTTAGGGTGTGTGTGCACATATGTGTGTTTGTGTGTATGTATGTTTTAATGGACCAAAATAATGAGTGTTTCCAAATCTCTAGGTGTCCATGCCTAGAGGATCTCTAATTAAGTAGGACATTCTATGTGCTCATACTAGAAAGTTATAATGGCAAAAAAGACGCTAGATTAAAACTGATAATGTCCATATAGGTTCTGGGATTTTTTTTTAAAGACCAAGCTTATGTTAAACAGAGATAATGAAAATAATCAGTCATATAGGCTTCCCTAATATATGTCAGTGTGTCTTATCTTGGCATTCATTCCAGAGCTTTTTTTCAAGAGGCTTCCATGTGTACAGTATATTACCTTGCCTTCCAAGCACTGTCAGAATTGGACTGATACCTAAGAAACATATCAAAATTATGAGTCCTAGAACAGTGCTTGGATGTAATAAGCACTCGGTAAATACTCTTGAAAAATAGTAAGTTGATCAACTACAGTTTTATTAGATAATTTTAAAAAGATAACTTTAACCCCTGTCCTCTTTGGAGGAGAGAGTGGCTACAGTAAGAGGGAGTAGTCATCCCCAGACCTCTCTTTGATGCTTCTGGGTGTTAGAAGGGCGATTCAAAAGGGATCTAGGAAATGCCAGGCATGCTGGATAAGTAATATGGCTGCCACCTAAGAGACCATCAGGGAAGTGCCTTCTATGGTATCATGCCCTGTGCCAGAATTTGGTTGACTGCTTGACTCTGAAGAAATTTTAAAGTGTTCCTGAGGTTGGGAGAGGTCTTTTGAATTAGGAATTCTCAAAATAGCCTATGGTGTTTTGAAATGTTTACATTTTAACATCACACTGTCCTTTCTATTGGAGGCAACTAAAACTGTTAGCGAAGACTTATGCTTTTGCTGTAAAGACTAAGAGTTGCATATCTCTGGTATGATAGTACTCATAGAGGGTGATTCATAGGTTAAAATATTGGAACATAAAAGAGGAAATATTTTTACTTGGCCATGCTCTCCTTTTTAAAAACAAATATTACTATTTTTTTAAAGCTGTATCACTGGCATAATTTCAGTTGTTTTTACAATTGGTTGCTCTTTAGGCATACAATTTTTAACTGTGAAATTATTCAGAGATAATTATTTTTGGAAGAAAAATGACAAGGGAAATAGTTATGTAGTCAATTTTTTATTATCCAAGATAATTTTGCCATTGGAATTAATATCCTATTTTAGCAAATAGCAACAGTCACCTTCTCTTTGCTAACCCTTGGAACAAAATGTTTTATAAGGAACAGAGCTGAATTTTATTTCTCCTCTTGTGCTCCAGGCCTGTCTTATATTTTCACTGCCGGTAGCACCTAATGTTTTCCCCATTTCAGCAGTATGCTGGAGCTGGCTTACATTCGCTGGAGAACCAATTGTGTGCATCTCTTCCTAATTGCATATCCTGCATTCTCACCTTGGTACCTGGAATCTGTCACAATTAGTATTTATATCATGGAAATTGACAAATGCTGCAAATCAGAGCTTTCCCCCAGACAACCAGTTGTTAAATGTTTTATCAGCACACTGCTGCCCCATTGAGTCCTTCCTTTTTTTGATGAATATTTTCTAAAATGTATTAGATGTCCTTGCATACAAGGTGTCATAGAAAAAGTTACTCTTTCCTGGCCTCATTATTACAATTCATATAGCTGGGTTTGCTTCTTAGTGTTTCTTCACTTTTCCCTTCAGAAGAGGGCTTCTTCCTTTTGAAATTTTCCACTCAGTTCTTATGTGTTGATTTTGATTGTCCTTAGTCCATCAGATGAGGTAATCATGTTCATAAATGTGCATATAGAATAAAATGAGAGTTAGAGGACTTCTATTACAGAATAAAGCTCTTGAATAAAATGCATGGCCTTAGTCCAGAGCTTTTGTGTTAACTAGTTTGTTTACCAGGGACAGCTTTATGAGTATCCTACCTGTTTGGTCACACAGGACCCATGCTCAGAAGGACAGCATGGCTAATGCTCTGCTGTCGTCATTTAAAAATTATTGGTCTTCTGAGCAAGAGGTCCTTCATTTTCATTTTGATCAGGGCCCCATAAATTATGTAGCCAATCCTGATAGTTGTTCAGATGGCTTTTTTTGCTTATGATTTTAGAAAGTTGAATTTGTTAGAAGTCTGGTATCTATCTAGATCAGTGGGCTATTTCTATATTAGCCACAGATAGATGCTTGGTCAGATCACTGTGAATCCTGAATAAGTAGTAACAAAAAATTATGTTTATTCTCATTCATTACATTGTAATTTTTCTAAATGGGTAGCCTAGGAAGGAAAATGATACAATATAATGTTATTTATTTTGAATGTATAAGATTGATTTTAATCCTTTACTTGCAAGTAAGTACTTTCTGGTTCTCTTATTGATGTATACTTTTAAAATAACTTTATTGACGGCCAGGCATGGTGGTTTATGCCTGTAATCCCAGCACTTTGGGAGAACGAGGTGGGTGGGTCATGACATCAGGTTGTTGAGACCATCCTGCCAACATGGTGAAACTCCGTCTCTACTAAAAATACAAAAAACATTAGCTGGGCATGGTGACGTGTGCCTGTCGTCCCAGCTACTCGAGAGGATGAGGCAGGAGAATCACTTGAGTAAGGGAGTCGGAGGTTGTACTGAGCCAAGATTGCACCACTGCACTCCAGCCTAGAGACAGAGTGAGACTCCGTCTCAAAAATAAAAATAAAAAATAAAATAACTTTATGGAAGTAGTAATTTTGCATAATAAAATTTACTCAGTATAAGTATACAATTCACTGATTTCTAAATAAATGTATGGAGTTGTGCAATATTCCCACAATCTGTTTTAGAATATTTCCATCATCCCAATAAAATTGATCATGCCCATTTGCAGTCATTCCCTGTTCCCACCCCTAGCCCCAGGAATCCACGAATCTACTTTCTATTTGGAAAGGTTTGCCTTCTGTGGACATTTTATATGAATGGAACCATACAATATGACATGTGGTCTTTTGTGATTGACTTAATTCACTTAGTATCATGTCTTTGAGGCTCATTCTTGTTGTGGCAGGTAAATGCACAACTTTACACTAAGATTCAGGGGATATGTGAGGTTGGTGTAGGAGAAATAACACTCATCTACTTATTTGTGAGTGCATATATATCTTGGCTCAAATTTACATTGAGAATGGAAAGGTAGCCCCATTGCATTATACAGGAAGTCTATTTTCAGCATGTAATGCTTGTCATTTTGACACGTTCTGGATCAACTACTCACCCTACCTTCTGAAGAAACTTTAAGCTATTTATGAGGGTCTAAATGAACTTGATATTTGAGTTCAATTACTACCAAGCACACTTTCTGGAATAACTACTAAATTGCAAACATATTCCAGCAGTTATAAAGATGCTTGTTTTATGTTAATGTTTGTCTGTATTTAAAAAGTATTTTTCTCAGCATTAAAACAAGTTTAAAATACCATTGATAAGAATTCAGGCTTTTGACCGAGACAGCTCTCAGTGGAAATCCTAGCTCTGCCTCTCAAAGTCATGACCTAAAATAAGCTATTAAATCTCTCCAATACTTGAATACCTAGATTATGAAATAATACTATACCCTACCTCAGAGAATCATTGACAGAATTAAATAAGTCAGGTAATGCATTGAACACAGTGCTTAGTACAACAGATGTTACTACATGTAAACATTATCATGAGTGATGATTCTGTTATGTACAGATAAATACCACCATTTGCTAGGGTATCACAACAGAATAGAACAAATCATGTAATATGATCCAAGTTATATTAATAACATATAATGTCTATGCATATATTATATCCATAGAAAAAATTTAAAAATTAACAGCAGTGTGGCCTTTAGTACACTCAATAAATGTTAGTTATATTATTATTATTATTTACAATGTCTTTCTCTAGGGGATGGAACTATAGGGGATTTCTTCTTTTCACAGTATATTTCTGCTATTTTTGGATTTTACTTTTGTTTATTTTAAAAAACATGTATTACTTTTTTAAATAGGAAAAATTAAAAACTAAAACCTTAAATTGTTCTTTAATAGATTTGTAAACATCATATACTTTCTTAGATCACTGTTGTTCACCTTTTACAATCTTGGTATAAAAATTAAAACTTCCATTTCCTTTAAATAAGAAAGTCATACTGCTTTATAAATACTCAGTTATACGAAGTAACTGACTATTTCATTAATTTGATAGTATTTTTTTCAGGATATCCTTAGTGCTTTTAATTCAGTAAATGCAAAGGGCCCCCATTAAAAATCACATGGAGAAAGTAGGGTGCAGGGTTGGGACAAACACACCAATGTGACTAACCTTGTAGCTCTTATTTTAGATGCTGGTGGGTTAAATTTACTTAATATCATGTTTAAATATATGTACAGTTTTAGGACTTGGTCCTTGGTTCTTAAGAGTGTGTTGTAAAAATAAAGAAGTCAGCTAGGAGAAGTTGAAAGACCTTAAATTTTGAATTCAGAGGCCTGCCTTCAATTTTTCCTTCTATGACTTTTGTGCTGTGTGGCATCTCAAAAACTCAGTTCTCCTACCTTGAGAATGGGGAAAATTCCCACCCTATGAGTTTTTCCTAGGCCTCAAATGAGACAATCAATATGAGATAAAGCCATAAATTTAAAGACTTCTCCAAAATGCCAGCCAGAGTGATTTTTTAAGATCATACATTATTTTTCTTCCTTTTAGGATTTCTCTCTCCCAAGACCCCTGTACTGACCAATAGTCAGGCTTCATGCCGGTTTCAGCAGGGCATGGGAATGGTTGTGAGTTTCTTTGCACTCACTGGTCATTTATTGTTATTGATTAATTAACTCGTGATAAACAGCTGGTGAAAAACCCTGGATAAGGAAATTAGAGTGATGGGGTAGGGTTGGGCGTGATACCTAGGAGGAGGGTGGAAGGATGAGTAGGAAACAGCCATGCAGAACTCTGCTGAAAGCCTCCCAGAAAAGGGAACAGCAAAAGCAAAGGGGGAAGTTGTCTGTATTAATATAACATCAAATGGGCTGTCCTTCCAGAGGAGTAACTGCACTTGTTTTGTTCTACATTGGAATTTCTTCCCATTAGAAATCCGACCCATTTTTTCTTGCGAAAGGTAAGCCAAAGATATGTGGATTGCATGACAGTGATTTAGCAATTCCTTATTTGAGGAATGCTTCTTTTTCTATTTTACTTCTGTGCCCACATAACACCCAACTTAAAACTAGGAGATTAGTCATAGACGGTTCTCAATGCTGGCAGCACATTAGAATCAACCAGGAAGCTTTTGACACCTCACTATTCCAAGTGTGGTCCTTAGAACAGCACTGTTGACATTGCAAAATGCAGAATCTCAGGCACACCCCAGACTCACTCAATTAGAATCTGCATTTTACAAACATCCCTAGGCAATCTACATGAACATTAAAGTTGGAGATGTGCTATACAATACTGTACCAAAGATCAAGCCTCATTCCTAGAGTTTCTGATTTATGTAGTCTGGGAAGAAGCCTAGGCATCATTTTAAGAAAGGAAAAGCTTGTAATCTCCAACTGATGAGAATGTACAGCCAAACATGAAGAGCACTGACTTGATTGTTCTCACTCACACTCTCCCAATCATTGATGACTATCAAGCACGTGGAAATAGGATTCATTAATTATTTAAATTTCTTGTGGCCGGGCGCGGTGGCTCAAGCCTGTAATCCCAGCACTTTGGGAGGCCGAGGCAGGTGGATCACGAGGTCAAGAGATCGAGACCATCCTGGTCAACACGGTGAAACCCCGTCTCTACTAAAAATACAAAACATTAGCTGGGCATGGTGGTGCATGCCTGTAATCCCAGCTACTCAGGAGGCTGAGGCAGGAGAATTGCCTGAACCCAGGAGGCGGAGGTTGCGGTGAGCCGAGATCGCGCCATTGCACTCCAGCCTGGGTAACATGAGTGAAACTCCGTCTCAAAAAAATAAATAAATAAATAAATAAATTACTTGTTTGAGAGTACCAGTCATGATTTAATATTTTCTGGCTTGTAATGAATAATATTAATCTGTAAATCTTTCTCTAGAATAGTTTTCTATTTCCCATTAGAACTAGCCTAGTAGTTAACATTACTATTACCACAGATCAGAGACTGGGATGAATGATAAGTTTTCCTTGTCTTTCTAAACCAGGTAAGACTCTCCAGCTCTAACTACACCGACTTTCTCATGTTTGGGGGTGATATTATTTCTCACTGTTAATTTGCATTGCAATTCTGAAAAACACCTTCCTATCCCACCTCTGTTTTGATTTTCATGAAGTGAGTAAAAATTTACCAAGTGGCTTGGAAGAAATGAATATAGATGTATAGCTTAAAAAGCCTTTTTTTCCTACAAATGCATGATTTAGGACATGTAAAATGTAGTAAACATAGATATTTTAAGCATAATTAATTAAATATTATGATAATGCATGCTCAGATGTCTTCATTTAGAGGACTCTCAATTTGTCCGAGTGTAAACTCAACTCCAACAATCAAAATAATTTGAAATATGTTTTTTTTTTCTTTAGAAACTTCACTTGATTGGCCAACATTCTAACTCTCCAGTCCTTGATCTCTCATTGTGGTAAACCCACAAGATAATTTTATTAGTGCTTTGATTTTTCTGTAAGAGGCTTTTTTGTTTTTCTTTAACTCAGCATATAATTGGTGCATGTTGAAACTTATTTTGTGCTTTGGTTGAAAGGCAGTTATTAGTAGAGAGTATCAATAGTGAGTTATTATAGAGAGTATTAGCTATTATTTGCAGAAATGTTAACCTTACTGTCTAGAGCAGTATCTCTCTGTCTCAGCACATTGATATTTTGGACTGGATAAATTTTTAAGGGATTTCTAGTGCATTGTAGGGTGTTTAGCAGTGTCTCTGGTTGATCCCCAGTAGATTCCAATAACAAGCCAATCATGATAATCAAAAATGTCTGAGCTTTGCTAAATGTCCCATGAGGGGGCAAAACTGTCCTCAGTTGAAAACCATTGATCAATAGAGATGAAAACAGAAAAAGAATCTGTAGATAGTTTGTGATCTAAATAGGACATTCTTATCTCAGTGTTGCTAGTCTTTATTTTGTAGCTAGGCGAATTGTTATCTGTGTGAAAACCAATGATATTGTTGGATTTCTATTTAAAGATGGTTCCAAAGATGTAAAATAGTTGATACTTTACAAGCCACCAAAACATATTTCCCCACTTCCTTTTCTGAGTTTAGTTGAGAAAAATTTCTTCCTTTTTTCCTTCTGAATTTTAAAGCTCCATAAGCCAAGTGAAAACTCTAGTCGTTTACCTGCCAAGTTCAAATAAGGAAATGACTTTGGCTGCAATTATTGGAGTGCTTCAGGTGCAAGTGGCTGTTTGGGCCTGATAATTTAGAGATATGGGACCTGACATTTACTCTCTCTGTACGCAAACAGTGGGTCTCAGCCCTAGTTGCAAATTGGGATCACCTAGGAGCTTTAGAAACTTCATATCCAATCCCCAAACCCCAGAGATTCCAGCTCAATTGTCGAGGATAGGGCATAGGTAGTTTGTAGAGCTCTCCAGTGACTCTAGAGTGCAGTCAGGGTTGACACCCACTGATGTAGGTAGATAGGGCTGTGCTGCCTTTCTCCTTCACTGATCACTTTCCCACATTTCCCTATAGCCTGCTTTCTTCCTGTCTGTAACATCCTGGTCAAACTCTTCTGCCTATCACTTGTTATTATTTTAACCAAATGATTTTTTTCCAAATGTTTTTCCTTTGTTCAGTCCTGGACTTGCATGTAAATTGCTGGATAAGTCTACTTAATCCATGACCTTCCTTCAACTGCTGCCTTCCTTTCGACTGTTAACCTCATTCCACCTTAAAAACAAGTATTGTTTTTAAGCAGTTATTTCTTCTTTTGTCAGCAAATCATTTTCCACAATTCCTGTCTAGGTTTCCCACCACCACTTGCCTCTCTTTCTTTTTTCTTACTGCTATTTATAGTTTAATTTTTGCTTTTCTCTGTGCTCTTTCTTATTCATGTTTCCATCCTTAGATGACATGCTCACATTTTGTGAATTAAATGTGTTTCAAGATGCTGGGAAAGTAAATTTTCCGTACTTTATAACTTCAGACCTGTGTGTTTGGTTTGTGTCTTATTTAAAAATGCATGCTTTTATGGCCCTGTTTGCCCCACCTAAGCATTTAAATGTGACACCTCATGTCTGTGGGGCTTCCAGGTTCCTATTATGGCAGATGGATCTGGGCCAGGCAAACCATCCCAGGCCTCAGGCATCTCGTCACGTCTAGATTCACCTCTACCCTTCCCACAAGACAGGCTCACCTGCCTTTCAGCCTGCTGGCCTCTCCCTGAACTCCGTGTTCTCTAGCAACCTTTGGACTTCTAAGTAATATTGCAAAGATCTCTATCCTTGGCTTGCTTGAGAGCATTTCGGCTAAGCCTCACTAGCAACTTTCATCTTGTTTCCTCAGTTCTTCCAAAATAAATCATAAATTGCCCCATTGCTAAAACTTACGTCACATTCTTTCAATTCTAGTATCTGAGTCATTGCAAAAAGGCATCTCAGGTTCATTCCAGAGATTTGGCAGGGGAGCTTCCTACAACACAGCAATGCATTGGGCCCCTTTGGGCCTTTTCATTGAAACTTGAGGCAAGATTCGCTGTAACTGCTCTGTCCTTTCCCTTCTTCTAATTTTCTAGGAATTGTCTTTGCTGTCTTTTTATGTTGTCTGAGATCACACTTCCACACCTGTTTCAGAAACATCACACCACTTGTATATTTTAAAGCCTTAGCTTTTGTTTGTGGGTTCACTTGTGCAAGAATATTAACATAGAATCTCACTTTGTGTAATAGCATATCAAGTTAGTCTTTTAGAAACACCTTTTTAAGCCATTAAGCTCAATTTATACATCTCAATTTATTTGAAAATTTATCATTTTGCATTAATGTTTAAAAACAAAACAAAACACCTTTCTTTTGATCCCTTAAATACCAGCCAGTGAGACTTTTAAAATGAACACTTAAATTTTTACTGAGCATCTAAATATTCTTCACACAATTTAAACTTCTAGATTTATCAGATTTCCTTAAATGTTTAAACAGAGATTACAAACTTAAATCATTAAATTCCAAGTATTTTAGTTAAAATCATGAGTTCAATATGTCAGATTCTCCAAAAGAATTCAAACACCTCAAAAACAAATAAAACTTGCATATCCTAACATGTTGACTCCAGAAGTTATTTTTACACTCAATAGAATTAATACCAAAGTTTGATGAATTTCTTCATTTGCTCCACGTATTTTATCAGTATTACTACTAGTACCTGATTACTATTAATATTAGTAGCAGCATTATCATTAGTATTCATAATAGTGTTAGTGCTAGAACTGTCATTATTATTAGTACCAGCACCAGCACTATTAGCATAGAATTAGCCTTAGTCTTAGAATTATATTAGTATTAGTATACCTCTCAGAGTTGCAAGGTTACTGACCCAAATAAGGAAAACAGAGATAATGGATACAGTTATTGGTCGAGCATGTGACTTCAAATTTATGAATTTGGGGTTTTCAGTCAGAGATTTTCGACCAAGACACCAAAAACTAGGGTTTGCCATTGTGATCCCTCAACCTCATTGGGGCTTTGTTGTGCTATAGGCATTTATACAATAGTAAGAATTTCTAAGCTTCAACCTTTTCTTGCAATCTGGGGAATCATGATCATTTATACTTAATTTTCTTACAGTGTATTCTTATGTAATTTTTTTTGAAAATTTCTGTGACAACTTTTTGTTGCCTGTTTGGAGAGGGTGACCAATCATCCTTGTTTGTCCAGGACTGAAGGGTTTGCTGGGACATGGGACTTTTCAGTGCTAAAACTAGGAAAGTCTCCAAGATGACTGGTTATCCTACATTCTAGGCCAGTGATTCTCCACTTCCACTAAAATGGTCTGGGAAAATTTTCAAACATACCAGGACCCAAGTCCCACCTCCAGATTCTGATTTAATTAATCTGGGGATAATGCCCAGTCATTGATATTTTTTTAATTTTCTCAAGTGATTTTCATGTGTAGCCAAGGTTGACAACCAGCATTCTGCATTCTCTACCCAATTTGAAACATGCTATGCAACATTTCATTGTCCACTTTGGCCTACTGGAATTTAGCAAAACTTGAATTTGACAAGCATGTGTTTGGGTTCATAAATGTGAAGTATTTCCAGTTAATATTTCTTGGGGAAGTCATGCACATCTTTCTTGAGCAGATTATGCTATTTGTTGTTTTTGAGTGTATGTGTTCTCATGACTTTTCACAGAATTTTTGGTTGTTGCTTAAACTGTCACGTTTTCATAAGTGACAACTACATTAAGCTGGCCATTTGTCCAGTAGCACCACCCTTGGAAGTATTCAAGATTTTTGGTGACAACAAAGTGTTCCTGGCTCATCCTGATTTTTCCTGCCACAAGACATGGAATCACCTACTTTTCAAGGATCCCTGTGTCTTTAACTTTTTAGATGAAAGTTTTAGATAACAAGATCTTGGCTACCCGTGGGCACATCAGGCTGTTTTACAAGAGCATTGGTAGTAGGTAGATCTTGGATCCATGATCTTGTCTGAAATTGAAATTCTTAATTCTCTCATGTGGTTTTTATGCATCCCCATTGTCCATCCTATAGAAACTTTTTATCCTTATTATTTTATTCTACAAACCAATATGGTGTTCTTTGTGCTTTTTTCAAGCATTAAAATTCTGTCACTCCTTTACTCTCCTTTCAAATTTCAACTGCGAATCAGGAAAACTGTGTGAATAGACTTTATTTATTTTCTAGTTTATGCTGAGAGGCAAGGGGAAACACCCTGTTCTCTTTTCCAGGAGCAGACTCTATTTCCTTTTATAGTTTGATAATTTATTCATTCTCCAGTACTCATATTTTCTGAAGAGTCATCACTCCTTAGCTTACTTCTTCGTAAGTTATAGCCAACTGAATTTTATGCATAAAGTGGAAAATGGAATTTCCTCTGAAATGAGAGGAAATAGCTATTTTGTTGCCTTTTTAGAAGTGGTAGAAATGTATGAGCAGATGACCCTCTCAGTTCTCATACGAGCTGATAATTTGTATCTGAGATTACAGATTTAGGATATGGGGCAGAAACTGAGATCAGAACAATACAGCCACCAATGGCAGGGACCACAGACCAAGGCTCAAAAATAATACCCACATAAATGTTATTTTAGTGAGTTTTGCCCTCATCCTGGGTTGTTTTATAGGAAAAGTGATGGGAGAGAGAAGGAGGCATATCTCAAGAAGGCAGTCTCTTTTGCAATCTTTTTTGACTCGATCTTAGACCTAACTCTTAATTTTAGAATTCACTCTGAGAAGATATTAGGTAAACTCTTACTATCAAAGGATTTCCCTCATTTGGGATCCTGAGTTTCGTCAAGTCACTTCAAATCAGCAATAAAACCCCCTTGAGAGTTTCCAGATTTTTCTCCACAAGGAACCATGAAGCATGCTGTTTATTTGTGGAACTCCCAGTCCTGGTTCTTCAGGACGCTTTCATTTGCTGATCTAAAGATAGCAAAAAAGGCTCTTAAAAATACACGCCTTATTGATTTTGGAATGTTCTGGTACGTGCCAATCTGATTGATGTCATTTATGTAGGGAAGGCTTTGGCTTAAGCCCCAAAGTTGTTTTAGCCAAAAAGAAATAATGTATCTAATAAATAATATGGAGTTCGTGTATCCATCCACCAAATAATTATTATCACTAAAAATATGACTAGAGATGCCACATCCACTTCTACATCGAGGGAAATTTCTAACAGACATAGCCAAGTGAAACTTGATGTCAGTATAAGCTGCTTTGACCCCGTTGTTTCTGACTTTCATTACAGGTGAATTTTTATTTGTATTTTGTTGTTGTTGTTGTTGGTGGTGGTGGTGGTGGTGGTTTCCTTGGTACTTTGATTTGTTTGGGTGAAAATTCAGTGACTCTGTAGTGATTTAGTAAACAGTTTAATCAATACGTGCACGCATATTTCAGACTCAGACATGCAGCTGATATTTATTCTGGGTATATTTAGGGGAGCTACACCTTGTATTTTTTATAAGATGACAAAGCTGTATCATTTTATATATAACACATACTCATTGTAAAAAAAGTTGCAGTGATAGACAAAATTATAAAGTCATCTTTTTCATCATTACCACCATCTCTACCATGACCAATGACATTACAGTCACCAACACTGTCATCACCACCATTGTCATCGTTATCATCTTTTAATACTAGGTTTGAGGAAGCTAAAGGGATCCAAGTGTACATTTCTGTCTTACGTAACATTAATTTTACTTGTCTTATTCCTAATGCCTCATCTTAAATGTAAAGAAAGCAAGAAGACCCAGAGATAGTTAACTTTGTCATCTCTTGACTCCCAGGATCAAAAATAGCTGTTGCTGCAGTGTTTGGAATAAAAAAGCTTAAAAGGACCTTGTATACAAAAGTGGTTCGTACAGCCTTCTCTCGTGAATTCATGCCAGCAGATATTTTTATCCTGGTAGGAAGTAACTAAAAGCTTTATTCAACCCTGGTCTGCCAGCCTCCGTAATGCATGTCTGACAAATACATGTGACTCTGTGAGAAAGTTTGATTCTCCCCCTGGTGGCAAAAGGAAAAACTAATATTAGTGCTCCTTATGGGAGGGTATTGATAGGATATGAGATACGGAAATACAGCTTTACCCTTTTTACCAGTTTCGCCTGAGATTTTTATCTCAGCCCCCTTGGTTATTTTTGTTCTTTGGACAACAACTGGATTTTATCTTCTATGGTCGTTGGAATGAAAGGGATTTGACAAACTGACAAAGCATTTTGCTTCAGAAACAACTTGAAAAACACATCTATGTTTCAAATCAAGATTATTTCAGGATCATAACAGTATGCTCGGTGTGTTAGTCATGGAACTAGATTTTAAGCTTCATGAGCATAGAGATAGATGTTGGGTTTATTTTATTGTTATTGCCTCTGAACTGAGAAAAGACTCTAGAATTCAAAATGTAATGTATACACTTAAACTCATTAGACAGAAACTTACTCTTCTATGATAAACAGAGTTTGGAGGATATTGCCTCATAGAAAGATTTTTTGATGCAACACTCAGGAACTCTTATAGACTGCTACCTTGGGGCCAGGCCCCATGCCACTTGATTAAATACATCCTCATTTAACCTGTCCCTACAACAACTCTCTAGGGGAGGCACACTCATACCGATGCTTTAGCCATGTGGACCCTGCTCCCCTGAATCACATGGGTAGTCAAATGGTTCGGGCAGATTTCAACTCAGGTCTCTTTTATTCAGGACCTATCCTTTAAGCCAATAGTTCTCAATGAGGGTGATTTGGCTCCCAAAGGACACTTGGCAATGTTTGGAAATATTTTTTGGTTGTCACACCTGGAGAGGTGTTACTAGTCGGTAGAGGCCAAGGATGCCCTTCAACATCCCGTAATGCACAGTGCAGCCCCCACAACAGAGAATTACTTGGCTCCAGATGTCAGTATTGCCAAGGCTGAGAAATTGTACTCCAAACAAGTGCTACTCAAAATGTGTTCCACAGAACAGCAGCATCTGCAATACATGGGAGCTTGTTAGAAATGCAGAATCAGGAGCCCTGTCCCAGACACAGTGCACCAGAAACTCCATGGTTGGAGCTTGGGAACATGTGGTTCTACCAGCCCCCAGGCTCTTACTTGTGCACTCAAGGGAGAGAGGCTCTGCTTTAAAACATCAGATCATTCTGTGTCTATTGAGCTGGACACAATCGTATGGTTTCCTCATCACTTTCCAGTGTTCTGTTGTTGCACCGAAGTATCTCTTCAGGCATCTAAAAGGGGAAAGTCTGGTGTACCCTAGGAACAAATGTGACTCACAGGGAAATCAGTGCAATTACAAATCCAGGAACCACGCCCAGCCCAACTGAAAACCTAGGAAGGTTCTTTTTCTCTTATTTTCTCTACTTAAGGAGAGAAGTCTTGGAGACTTAGTCTAAGTTCAAAAGATATTAACATATATATAGGTTTGGTTTGGGATTTTATTATCTAAAATTAAGCCTTAAATTAAATTAGGTAAAACCCATTTTGGAGAGCCACAGAATTCTAAATTGCAAATTACATTGAGTTTCATATTTACTGGCCCAAATAAGTTATTTTCTCTATTTGTGCATTTTTATAATCACATATTGTCTTATGAAAACCAGTAAAATGATTATTTTTATATGAGTCTCTCTTCAATCATTGCTCATTGCATGGTACTTTTATGTGATTTTTGTGGGGCATACATTATAGGCAAGGATACATTGTAAAGGATACAAATGTCAGACAAAACATCTGTGTTCAGGTAGTTTGTACTTCACTGTCCTCCATCCCATTTCACAGATTCCTACTGCTTGGCTATATCTAAGAAAAGAATTTAAGGCTGACACAGGAAACCAGATAACCAAGCTCATCAAGTAACCTTAATCAACTCTGGCCAGAGGGTGATTTCAGAGCTCCCCTATCTCGAGAAGAAAGTTCATGAGAAAACTCTGGGGTTACTTTCAGATTAAAGATTATGTTCTGGATAGTTCAAGCCCTCAACAACAGGCACATGAATAAGTGGAGACATGTCTATCATACTTTTTCAGGGTGTGAAGATATAAATATTGGTATTTGTTGTAAAAGGATTTTGTTTTTAAACCTGATGATACATATATTTTTTTATCTGATTTCATAGTATTCCAGCTCTTCAAAAACCTAATTCATTTATAGAGCCCTCATTGTCACCTTTGAAAGGTTCCAGTAGACTTCAGTTTCTGGAATACTTTCTTTTCCTATACCAAATAACAGCAGTGACCAAGAAATCCATCTGAAGGATTTGGATAGTGTGGTAGAATGTATTGATGGACCTAGTGTTTCACTCATCCCTGTATACATGCTCTTTAGGTAACATGGCAGTGCTCTCTAACTCTGACTCTGGAGTCAGCCATTTGACTGGCTTTGGTCAATAGGGACATGGAGAGGTGATGGCATGCTTGCTGTGATCCTAGACCTCAAGAGGCCTTGCTTGTTCCTACTTGCCCATTTGTGCTTCTGCCATGCCATGAGAAGGATGTGTCTGAGCTGGATTGCTGGAGAGGGATGAGAGACATGTGGAGTCAAGCTGCATAGTTAGGCAACTCCACCCAAGCCTGGCCTAGAGCACAGCCCCTTGCAGATGCCCAAGCTAGTCAATTTAGGATCAACCACTCTCCAGCTTCTGAGTAGGTTATTACACAGCAATAGCTGACTGATACATATGAGTAGAGAAGAAAAGAGTTTTCCAAGTAAAAATAATAGTATTGATAAAACCACGAAGAGAAGGCTTTATCAACATGTTGGATCATGAGAAAGTTGGCTTGAGTGAAGTAGAATATATGCTTATTGAGAAACAGTCAAAAATAAAACTGGATAGAGAGGGCTGACTCAAATTACAGAGGAGTTTGAAGTCCAGCCAGAAGAATCATAGTATTGTGTGAAAGTACCATAGAAATATTCTGGTACCAGGTCTTCAACTAAGACAAAGTGAATTAGTGGCCAAACAATAATGGTACTCAAGTCTTAAGTGTTCATAGGTGATGCAACAGGAAACAGATAATAGAATAATGGAATGCGGATTTTAAGAAGATAAATATAACTGTGAGTTAGAAGGAATGGTTTGGCTGTCCCTAGACATATTACCTGTGAGACTTTTGTAGTGTTATGGAACTGGGATCATGAAGCTCTGGAGCAGAGGATGGTCTTGAGGAATGGAAAGGGTAGATATGGAAGAATTTTGGAGAAAGAAAAAATATTGAGGTTATCTATTGATGAAACCCATGTTTCTCTCCTGGTCACAGTTGGTATTTAATGAATGAGTTCTTGTTAAAAGTAACCATGTCCATGAAGGATCTTATTGGGATAAAGAAAGTGTTCGAAAACTGGTTTATGATGATGGTAGCACCACTTGGTAAGTTTTCTAAAAGTCATTGAATTGCATAGTTGAAATTGGTAAATTTTATTATATGTAAAATATATCTCAATAAAGCTGTTAAACAAGCAATGAAAACCCCCACCAGTTATGTTCCATACTCCCTGGAAGGGGCTGTTTTCATTTGAATACCCAAACTCATCCTGTCAAGCACAGGTGGCATCCTACCTTTCTTTCTCAGATGACACTATACACAGTGAACCATTGGGGTGCCCACATGTTCCACACAGTCCAGAGCCATCACTATGCCCATGCCAATGGTACTCCACGTAGATGCAGGGGAGCTCTTCTTCTCCATCCTGGCCCTGACTGTCAGTGAGTAACAATGATGTGCTGTTTGTATCCATCATGAAAACAGTCCCTTTCATCTTGGCCAGAAACCTCTTTTCCTAGATCTCAGAAGTATGTCCTGGGCTTGGGCCAAGGGATCAATTCCTTGGCTCCTCTTCTCAACCTTTCCTATCAGTTGCTATCCGTCTTGCTTTTCCATCCTGGATCTATCTCTCTCACTGTCATAAACCCCCAACTTCTTTTGAATGTTAGCAACGAATGAATGGTAGCAAATGCTACTACTAAAAACCTGCTCACAAGTGAACTAATTAAAGGTGACATTGAGATAAGTCTTCTGGATTTTAAACACAATATGGAGCAAATCAGGAAATTGATAAAATCTTTTTAAAAAAACTTTAATGGCATTATTGAGCTCTGATTCACAGACCATACAATTAACTGATTTAAAGTGTACAACTCAGTGGCTTTTAGTACAGTCTTCTAGTTGTGCATCCATTACCACAGTCAATTTTAAAACATTTTCATCACCCCAAAGGAAACTCCATACGGATTAGCAGTCACACCCTATTTCCCCCATCACCCACCAGTCTCTGCAAACACTAATCTGCTTTCTGCCTCTATAGATTTGCCTATTCTAGGCATTTCAAAGAAATGAAATCACACAAAATGTGGTCCTCTGTGACTGGCTTCTTTCATTTACAATCATGTATCTGTGTTCTTGATTCAATTAAATTAACACAAAATTGGTAGCCATTTTGTGCCAAGCACTATACTGGGCACTAGTTAGAAAAAGAACTTACCTTTCTGGGAGAGTAGAATAACAAGGAAGCATTGAATCCCATTTCATTTAAAAGAGGGATTGATCATTTGGAGTGTGCAAGTTGAAACATGAGGCATGGGACTTGTACTGGAAGAATTTTGCTCTGCAGGCTATCAGAGTACCAGAGTATTGAACCAGGCAAATAACTTTAATTATGCTCTTGAGTTTATTCAATGTGAATGTCTTGCTGGTAATCATGGTTTTACTATGGAAGCATTGCACGGTCTTGGAGAGCTCATTCCGTCCTTAATTCTAACATTTAGTATCAAGACCTTGGACATGGTATCTCTCTGGGCCCCCCCTTGTCTCAGCAGGGGTAAAATTGATGGTCTTTGCTTATATTCCACAGGTCTTAGAAGCATCAGACCAGACAATGTATGTGAAAGGGCTTTGTATGCTGTAAAATGACACCCAAGCATGATTTTAACAGTTGTGCTGCACAAAATAGGCATTTGGCTGTAATCATTTGTGATTCTATATTAGTCTTCTATTGATGCAAATTACCACAAACTTAGTGTCTTAAAAGACTTTGGAAATTCAAAAGCCAAGCACAATTAATATTGCTTTATTCTTTTCTTTCTTATCAGGTACAAAAAAACTTGGAATGCTTATAGAATGCTTGCCATATGTAAATATGAAAATAAAATTATTCATAGAAATTCCTAACCATGAAACTAAAGACTCTAGTAATTCTGCATTTGTAAATATGAATGTTTTCTAAGTTTTTCACTCACACACACACACACACACACACACACATATTTTAAATTAGAATGCTAAATCTCTGCACATCTGTATCAGCCTTTTAAAGAGCTTGTGGTTCCCAATCTTCAATACTAGGATACATAGATGTTAGTAGGTAAGACAGCAGACCAACAAATTCCTGCTTGGTAAGTAAAATAAAAAGTAAAATATAAAACAGGAGTTCTTGCTTTCTCTACTTTGGGGAAAATAAATCAAAACAAAACAAAATCATCACCAGCCCTCTCAAGTTCATAATAAAGACACTGTTTTAAAAAAAGAGATAGAAAAAAAACAAGTGATAGCAGTATTTATCCTGAAGCATGGTGGCTAAAATTTGACCCAAGAGCATCCTAACTATTGAAAATTAAATCATTGCTTTTGTGCATTTGGAAAATAGGTCTGCATTTCAAGCATATAAATAAGATGAAAAAATTGTGTCTTCACTTTGTGAAAGGGCTATTTACCAAAAGAATGTGACATTCTGAAGAGCACAATTTGGGGATGAAATTTAAGCAAAGGCCACACCTGAATTTCAACCAGCTTTTTTCACTTTGGCTGCAATGGAATGGAATCATTGAACAAGTGTGAATTCCTAGGCAGGGTGGACACAGATGGAGTTAGTGGGTAAACTTGATTTGTTTGGTAAGGTTAGTGAGAAAAATTTATTTCCTTTGGAGTGGAACTCTAGATGCTGAAAAATAAAACATGGTGTTTGTAGCCACATTTCTTTCCTGCATTTTCGAAATTTATCCAAATGAGATTAAGTTTATTGGTACTCTACAGAGATAACAGCCACCTACCATTCTGATTAATATTTCAATGAGGAGGCAATGTTTTATTACTAATTGAGACCAAGCAATTATCAGCCTTCTGATTATATAACGTGGAATAAAATAATCAAGACCGATATCCCATGGAAATTATAAGAAGATACAATCACAAACCTGAGGAGGCATCCGTATAGCTAAGTCTGTTGAGATAAAGGACTGGAGTTAGAAGGGGCTTTCCCGCCTTCACAGAAGCACTGTGGCCTAGCTACCCTCTCCGTGGTAGTAATATGGAGTGGGTCCAAGAGAGAGCAGCTTTAAAATTCAAAACAAGATCCTGGAGGACTGTAGTTGACTTGGCCAGGTACTTAGGAGCCACAGTTTTACTCTTAAAGAGGCTTTGAGTAGTCATTCCCTCTCAGGTAGGCTCTAGGGTAGAGATTCAGTCTTTGTGTTCCTCGGGACATCTCAAACAACAGAGACATGGAGCTATAAAGAAAACCTCTGAGGAAGACGATTCACTGGGACAGGGCAGATATTAAGTATTTCCAGCACCACAAAAATTTCTATTGGAAAATGCTGTATATCTAGGTGCTATAAAATTTAAAGTTTTGGCTTTATATATATACATACATACATACATACATATAAGTTCTGGGGTACTTGTACAGATCTTACAGAATTGTTACATAGGTATACACATGCCATGGTGGTTTGCTGCCTCCATCCTCCCTTCACCTACATTAGGTATTTCTCCTAATGTTATCCCTTCCCAGCCTCCCCACCCCCTGCTATTGCTCCTCTAGTCCCCCAACCCAACAGACCACAGTGTGTGATGTTCCCCTCCCTGTGTCCATGTGTTCTCATTGTTCACCACCCTCTTATGAGAACATGTGGTTTTTGGTTTTCTGTTCTTGTGTTAGTTTGCTGAGAATGATGGTTTCCAGATTCATCCATGTCCCTACAAAGGACATGAACTCATCCTTTTTTATGGCTGCGTAATATTCCATGGTGTATATATGCCACATTTTCTTTATCCAGTCTATCATTGATGGGCATTTGGGTTGGTTCCAAGTCTTTGCTACTGTAAACAGTGCTGCAATGAACATACGTATGCATATGTTGTTATAATAGAATAATTTATAATCCCCTGGGTATATACCCAGTAATGGGATTGCTGGGTCAAATGATATTTCTATTTCTAGATCCTTGAGGTATTGTCACACTGCCCTCCACAATGGTTGAACTAACTTACACTCCCACCAATAGTGTAACAGTGTTCCTATTTCTCCACATCCTCTCCAGCAACTGTTATCTCCAGATATTTTAACGATCGCCATTCTAACTGGTGTGAGATGGTATCTCAATGTGGTTTTGATTTCCATTTCCCTAATGAGCAGTGATGATAAGCATTTTTTCATATATTTGTTGGCTGCATAAATGTCTTCTTTTGAAAAGTGTCTGTTCATATCTTTCACACACTGCCACATACCTACAACCACTTGATCTTTGACAAACCTGGCAAAAAGAAGCAATGGGGAAAGGATTCCCTGTTTAATAAATGGTGTTGGGAAAACTAGCTAACCATGTGCAGAAAGCTGAAACTGGACCCATTCCTTACACCTTATACAAAAATTAACTCTAGATGGATTAAAGATTTCAACATAAGAACTAATACCATTAAAACCCTGGAAGAAAACATAGGCAATACCATTCAGGACACAGGCATAGGCAAGGACTTCATGACTAAAACACCAAAAGCAATGGCAACAAAAGCCAAAATAGACAAATTGGATCTAATTAAACTGAAGAGCTTCTGCACAGCAAAAGAAACAATCATTAGAGTGAACCAGCAACCAACAGAATGGGAAAAAATTTTTGCAAGCTACCTATCTGACAAAGGGCTAATATCCAGAATCTACAAAGAACTAAAACAAATTTACAAAAAAGAAAACAAGCTTTTTAAAATTTATCTGCAACCATTTCTTCTCTTAATTCCCCAGAAGTAGGCAATCTAATACCACCCCTGGAGCTAATTTTTCAATGAATAATCATATGTTTGCTTAGTCGAATTGGAAAATCAAGTAAATCTGAAAGAGTATGTTGTCCCCGGAATGTGCTAATTTCTAGTTACTCACTGCTATGCGTTAGACATTAAACTAAAACCTGTTCTTCACTTTAACAGACAAAGTGCTTTGTCTGATTATCTAAATTGACTTCCCACACAGGAACCTAGGTGATAGCAAGCTGTTAACAATGGTTGAGTCATCTTTTAAATATCAGGTCTCCTTTCTGTCGTATCTCTGATTGTCACCTTTTGAGAAATCTTCCCTAACCATCCTACTGATTCCTCTCTATCATTATATCCCCTTATCTTCTGTATTACCACTTGGCATATTACATACTTATTGGCTTGTCAGTCTCCCTATTCTACAACATAATCTCTTTAAAAGAAAGTATTGTATGTTATTCACTGATGTATCCCTAATGCTTAGAACAGTATCTCTGTTTTGTTCACTTTATTTATCCTTAGTAAATACTTATATAATGATTTTATGAATGGAACCTCCAGAAAGCAGATACAAAATTTGGTTTATATACATTTCCTCTGGAGAGCAAATGTGTAACATAGATCTTATTCTGAACAGATTTGTTCTGGGGCTTAAAAAGACTAAAAACCAGAGTTATACATACATAATCCCATTTCATTATCAGCAACATCATTCTCTGCAATGTCCATACATGAAAGTTCTGCAACTGATCAAATGCTCACTTTATTATGTACCCCAGAACTTTAAGTATAATAAAAAAATTAAAAAATATGAAAGAAAAAAATAGAATCATACAAAATAAACGTAAGTTGAAAAAGCAATGACATGAAAAGTTTATATTTGAAAGGCTTGTTGTTTTTACTTCTGTAACTGTAAGAGAATTTACACCAAAAATAATTTCATCTATCCTAAGTAATTTAGATCACTCCAAATTCTCTTCTGACCTTTACTATTAAACATACCTATATATATCCACATGTGTAATCAATAATCATGTACCTTTTGTCTTTGAGATTTCCCTAAGAGGTTTTAGCAGGAGCTCCAAAAGGGTCAAGTTTGGCTGCAGAACTTGGGGCATTTTTGTGTAGATCTGGGTTGTGATTCCCCGTACCAATGGCTTCTCCCTGCTGTGTCTGCTTTCCTGCCTCCCATTTGTCAAAATATAAACCACACAGTCAGGGCTGAAGGAGCCACAAAAGTTAAACAATGTATGTGCATGAAGATAAGAATTCTGCATGAGAGCAAGGGTTAGAAGGGGAAGCTAAGAAAGACAGAAAAGGAGACTGAGTCAATGATGTGTAAAAATAGAGACCAAGAGGGTTCAAAGGAAGGTGATAAGACAATTAAATTAGAGAGAAAAAACCAGGAAGATAAAGCAAGTTCAAAACATCCATAAATAGCCAAATGAATAAGAAATACAAAGAAAATACTAAGGAGGAGTAAAGGATAGTAACAATAAAAAAAAAAAGAAATGTGTAGCAAGGGAAAAAGAGACAGCAAAAAAGGACAAAAAATGATATAGCATGAAAAGAGAAAACCAAAAAAGACTGTAAATACAGAAGAGAGAAAATAACAAGATGATCATGTACACATGCAAACACAGTGAGATGTGATAAAGAGAGAAATAACAGAAACTCATCTATTGGCAGAAAGATGGCCCCAAAGATGTCCACACACCAATCCCTGGAACCTGTGAATATTTTGACTGACATGGTAATAGGGACGTTGCCGATACAATTAAATATATAGACCTTGAGAAGGAGAAATTATCCTGGATTATCCAGGTAAAACCAGTCTAATCCCATAAGTCTTTAAAAGTGAGACTCTTTCCCAGTTGGAGTCTGTCAAAGGGAGATGGAGGAAAAACACAGAGGCACAGAGAGATGCAACACTGTTAACTTTCAAGATGGAAGAAGGGGCCAAGAGCCAATGAATGGGGGCAGCTTCTATTAATAAAAACTCAAAAAGCAAAGATCTGCCCTTGGGCTTCCCAAAGAAACCCTGGTGACACCTTGATATTAGCCTAGTGATATCTGTATCAGAATTCTAATCTACAGAACTGTTATAGCAGTTATAGCACCTAAGTCTTATTTGGTGAGAATGTACCAAAATATCACAATTCTTTAGACTGTAAAACATGACAGCAGAGAGGTAGGAAATTTAAAGTCTATGAATTTAAAAGCGTGACAATCAGTTATTGATTAAATTATTTATTCCACAAATATTTATCAAGCTCTTTCCTTCTTTGTCAGGTACTTTATAACCTACAGAGATATGAGATGAACAAGACACAATAGAACTTAACAGGGCTAGATAATACTCTTTAACTTGACAGCATCAATATTAGGACACATAAGATAAGAGTTAACCTCATGAAAGTCATAAATTGCCAGCATCCTGTTTCTATTTCTGTTCTGTATCTTAAGGAGTGATATAGTCTAATATTTAAATTCATGGAAGAGGAATCCAAATGTGATAATTAAGGCAGGTTGGGAAGCTAGAAGTGCAGGAGGGATGAGAATGCTATTTTAGATGATAGCTAAAAAGCTTGTCCTCCCTAATATGTCACCTTGATTTTCTGATAGATATGGAGCTCTGGGCCAGATGGGACATGATGAAAATTAGAACACGTGTAAGCTTTGGAGTTTATCATCTTTTGTGAGTTTTAGAAAGGAGTATTTATCTTAAGGCTTTGTTCACCCAGAGCTGTACCTTGTAAATGAAAAGTACAATGTGTGCATCTTCCATGCTGAAAAATAAACAGCAACCTTACCCTTTTATAAACAGTAATGCAATATGTTCCAGCAAGATTTACAGACGCATCCGTTTAGATAAACAACAAGAATCCTTATTAACAATTAGTCCTTATGCAAGAACCACAGCAATCAATGCTACATAGGAAAGCTGTTTTATGATCACCATGATTTCTACAGTGCCTAGGACAGAGTCTAGTATACAGTATAGATCAGTTAAAACCTGTGGGTTTAGTAAATGAGTCAGACAGCATTTCAGAGATGCTAAAAGAGTAGAACCGTGTAGTCCTTCCTGCTTTAATTCTGTCTGCAGAGTGCAGAATTGGTTGAAGGCAGTTCAAGTAGATAGTCTCAGGTCAGTGCAGGAAACCAGGAAGGAGAGGGCAAGGATTGACCTTGCGGCTGTGCCAACTGACTCTTCTATTCTGGTTTTGTTTCCTTCATCTGGAGAAGCAGATGTGCCTGCCTGATAGGGCGGAAGCCTGGAAGCCCCACAATCTGGAGGTAACATCCTGGTCTCTAAAACTTCCTGGGTGATTCATTAGCCAGCCACAAGTACAAGATCTGTCACTTCCGGAAACTCGGCCCCATCAGTGTTCTTCTAATATGAGTTTAAGATCCAGAACAAATAACAATAATTGGGAAATTTTAGATGACCATACTATTTATACATAATACTTTATGAGGTTAAAACAAGCTCACTTAAAACTGTAAATATTTGTTATAGCTAGTTCCATATGGAAGTACTGGTTCAATTTGTCCTTGTGGTCAAAGATTCATCACAAATGAAATTCAAGAATGGGCAGCACAAGACCCATTTCCTCCCATCTCAGAGGCAAAGGTATCTGTCATTCTTTCCAAATCCCACGCAGTTCTGCTTCATCAGGGTCACTCCAGATAGCATCATCTTAACTCTCCCCCAGCTTCAACTTCTACACACTCAGTCTTCTTGTCATACCAGAACCCTTCCTTGAGCAAACCTCTTTCAAAAGCCATCTCTCTTTTGCAACTAAATCTCTCATAAGAATATTTTACACTCAAACCTAGTTCACATGCTGATCTATCTACTCCTGAACTCTCTGCTATCTGGCTTTCACCCCATCACTCTTTTGAGTTGTCTTTTTTCAAGGTTATAGGAGACCTTATTACAAATTCAGGAGAGTGAGTCCTTACTGCATGTTACCTCTGCAACCTTTGAATCCATCTGTTTTATTTTTTGTTGTTGTTGTTGTTGTTTTTTCCCCCAGACAACCTCTTTTTTCCCTTTTCCATAACTCTGTTATTTCTTTTCCTACCTCTGGGAGTAATATGTCTTGGTCTCCTTTGAAGACATCTTATCCCTCATCTGCTCCTTAAACATATTTTCATTTAGTCGTCTTCTCCTCTCATTGTAGACACATTCTTTTCACCCTTTTTTCAATTCTGTGGCTTAGGCTACCACTTTGTTTTATGTTCTTCCATGTTGCAAGGAACAGAGACATGCTTGGTTATTTCAGGTAGGAGAAATCCATTGTAAAGTTACACAGGAAAGAACTTAAGAGGAGAAAAACATCTTAGCCCTTGCAAAAACTGGAACACCACTTTATGCAAGACTCAAAGGGAACTACAGGTATTGAGCGACTTACGACCTATGCAACTTACGACCATTCGACTTTACGACCACAATTGCTAGCCACGACTGCTCCGCGTCTGGCAGCGCAAATGTTGCCCAGCTGGGCATACGACAGTGCGGACTGGCGTCCGGCAGTACTACCATCTCCGCGTGCACCATTTCAACTGTACATATAGCCTACTCAACTTACGACCAAATCGTGTTACGACCGGTCTGCTGGTCCCAATCATGGTCGTAAGTCGAGCACTGGCTGTAATCCCTGTGTGAAGTATGACTCTAGTAACATTTGACGTTTGCCAGCCTGCAGACTCGACTTCTCTACCCAGCTAACCAGCTTTCTCTCTTTCTCCCCACATCCCTCATTTACTCACTTCTCTCTAGTCTACTCTCAAATACCTTTGCTTGACTTTTCTTCCCTTTCCCTCATAGTTTCTGCTCCTTCGTGTCATCTGCTATCTCTTGGTTTCTGCTCTCTCTTTATCTACCCAAAATTTCTTGATAGATAGAATTTATTCTGTAACTTAAAACATTGTCATAATTTTTATATTTGCTTTCCAGCTGCTTTCAATGCCTTCTGGAACTAGGTGGAATCTGAATGTATGTATGTATAAATGAATGAATGAAAGATTGAATCAGATCTATTCACTTTGCCTTTATATCCTCGCTGGCAGCCCATGATGTCATGGTTGCCAGTTATTGAGTAACTACTATATAACTGCCATTATGTCATTGATATATTTTTTCAACCTTCACACATTCTTAAGAAGAGATGATTTTATGGACTGAATGTTTGTGTCCCACAAAAATTCCTGTGTTGAAGCCTAGCCCTATAGCCAGTGTGATGCTATTTTCAGGTAGGGCCTTTGGGGAGTGATTAAGTTTAGCTGAAGTCATGAGAGTGGGGCTCCCATGATGTAATTAGTGCCCTTATAAGAAGAGGAAGGGACCAGACCTTGCTTTTTCTCTGCCATGTGAAAATACAGTGAGAAGGTGGTTGTCTGCAAGCCATGGAGAGATCCCTCATCAGAACTGGACTCTGCTGGCACCATGATCTCAGATGTCCATCCTCCAGAACTGTGAAAAGTNCAGCCAGTCTACGGGATTTTTTTTTAAGACAGCCATGGCTGACTAAGAGCAGTGGTATTCCTCTCCTGTTTTTTAATGTATAAGAAAACTATGGCTCTCACAGATTGAATTACTTGCCTTAGATCACAGTGCAAATGGTAAGGCCAGGAATTAGAACCTCAATACCTGAATTATTTTATGGTTTTCTGCATTCATTTTATAAAACAATAAGCCAAAAGATAAATGAACAATTATTTTTAAATGAATGTGAGCCTGACATATTTAATGAATTATATATATATATTTTTTTTTTCCCCATTTATTTTATTGCATTTTAGGTTTTGGGGTACATGTGAGATACCATCTCACGCCAGTTAGAATGGCGATCATTAAAAAATCTGGAGACAACAGATGCTGGAGAGGATGTGGAGAAACAAGAACACTTTTACACTGTTGGTGGGAGTGTAAATTAGTTCAACCATTGTGGAAGACAGTGTGGCGAATTTTATATTTTTGTTCTGCTTTTCTATTTTTGTCTACATGACTATAACACATTACTATAGGCATATACATTAATATTGCTAAGGCAGTAATCAAGATATATTTTGCTAATAGTGATCAAAACAAGAATTGATTGGTCTTCTATGTCTCTAGAATTTTTAGCTTGTGAAAACACAAACCAAGAGGGAGAAATAACTGCCTTTAAATTTGTAAGGCCTATTGGATACGTTGAATGAATTTGAAGACATTTGGCTGCAAGTAACAGAAGGTTCCCCTCCATTGGAAATAAACACTAATGAAATTGCCATCTAAGATGACAAGAAGTCCAGCATGGCTTAGAATCTGGGTACTGTACAGAATGTCAGGGTGTTGGGTCTTTGTTTCCAGAGGCTCTGTCCTGCTCTGTGTATTGTTGGCTTTGCATTCAGGCTGGTAGCAAGATGGCTGCATCAGTTTCAGACATCACATTAAGATGTGACACTGATCAGAGGAGGAAGTACAGTTCATCTCTTTCTGTTTCTCTTTCATAACAGGAGACTTTCCCAGAAACTTCATATTTCATAGACTGGGATTTGGGCCACAAGCTGTGACAATGACTACTAGTTGCCTCCCCTTCTCCCTGCATTTCCCCCTCCTTCCTTTCACTACCTCCTGTATAGCTAACTGTGGTCATGTGAATAAGTCCCCTGCAGTGAGGGCTTCCTGTTAGCTGAAGTTGTCCAGGGCTCCTAGTAACAGTGCTGGACCTGAGACAACACAGCTAAATGACAGAAAAGTTAGCTAGTTGGGAGCGTCATCCCTGATGCATAGGAGTGCCCCTCATTGCCTAACACCTGACTTATTTTCCCCAATAGGGAATTACATTTGCAACTTATTTAAAACTACTGTTATTTTCATTTCTTGCTCTTTTTTTGTAGTTATGCAACCAAACCTAATCTGATATGTATGCATTTCCCTTCTTAAAACATTCCTGGCAAATGGACTGGTATAACCGTAATAGACTAAAAATAATGAGGATCTATCTTTGGAGCCAGGATGGGTCATCTACCCTTGGTCACATGGGGAAAGGTTGAATAGTCAAATAACGTTAGACCTCTCTTTGGAAGGAGGAAGAAAGGGGAAATCACTGTTGAGTAGGCAACTAACTGAGGCTGCTAACAAAGTTAAGTAACTTTTCCAAGGTCACATGGCTAATTATTGGTGGAGAAGCAATTTCTTTTTAAAAAAATATTTTTAGTTTCAGAGGTATATGTGAAGGTTTGGTATATAGGTAAATTGCATGTTGTGGGAGTATGTTGTAGAGATTATTTCATCAACCAGGTAGTAAACATAGTACTCAACAGGTCATTTTTTGACCCTCCACCTTCCACTCTCAAGCAAGCCCTGGTATCTGTTGTTTCCTTCTTTGTATCCACATGTACTCAATGTTTAACTCCCACTTATAAGTAAGGACATGCTGTATATGATTTTCTGTTCTTGTTACTTCACTTATGATAATGGCCCCTAGTTCCATCCATGTTGCTGCAAAGAATGTGATCTTGGTCCTTTTTATGGCTGCATAGTACTCCATGGTATGTATATACCACATTTTCTTTAGTCTACTGTTGATGTGCATTTAGGTCGATTCCATGCCTTTGAAATATTATAGATAGTGCTGCGATAAACATACATGTGCATGTGTCTTTATGATAGAACAATTTCTATTCCTTTGAGTGTATACCCAATAATGGGATTGTTGGGTTGAATGCTAGTTTTGTTTTAAATGCTTGAGAAATTACCAAACTGCTTTCCACAGTGGCTCAAGTAATTCACATTCAGAAGAGTAATTTAGACCTAGGTTGTCTAAAAGCAAGTTCAGTGGACTTCTCTTTATAAGCTAAGCTTAGTCAATGATTTGTCATTGATATTATAAGGGAAATTCATACATAGCTGGGAGATGACGCCTAGCTGTTAAATATTAATTGCTTCATCAATTCCCTCTTAATAAGATATAAATGTGAGCAATTACCTCTACATTGGTGAGAATAATATGCATACAAGTCAATGTTATATGGAAAGAAGCAGACAGAACAGACCACCTCAAAGTTATATATTTGGCCATGGGTAATAAGGTGAGAAAAATCTGCGTTGCTAATGTTGTCCTGAGCTAAATATTGAAATAGCATGCATTTACTTAGCATGCGAACCAGGCAGTGGGGAGTAAGGCAAACTGGGATTGTTTTGTGTGGTGGAACAAAGGTGATCCAAATGTGTGTTTGTGTGCTTTTTAGAGTTTGAGGCCAATTTAAAAAGCAGTCTGCACTGCACCATGCATATGGGTTTCTTTGTCAACACCATCTGGGTGCTGACTCTAGAAGTTTCGCTTCCCTTAGAATACTGTGGCTCCATTAGGAGATGGGGCACAGCATTTTGATTTCAAAGGTGTTTGGCCTCATTAGCTATTTGTGGAACTCAATAACCAGCAGAAATTATGCTGTTGGAAAACCTTCTACCTCAACTTTAATTCATATGATTTTATTTTTTTTTTCCTTCTGGTTTTGAGGGTCTTTCAAAGTGAAGCATCAGAAGGAAACTGTTTTTTATATGGACATATGTGTAGTATTTTTCTTAGTCAACTGAAAAGATAGAAAAAACATTCTTTGTTTGTGGATAGTATTCATATAAAATTCAAAGGCAAATTTTATCTGTGTGATTGATTAACAAATTACTAATTCTGTTAATCCCAGTGAATTATACAAAATGATTTGACTGGCGCTGAAGGAGACAGGAGAAAGACAGCAAATCTGAACTCTATAAAATCCCTGAAGGAGTATCTTCTTAGAAGACTAAGGAGGAAATACTTTTTTCAAATGTGAAGCAAATCACAATATAGAATTACAGTGTTTAATAATGCATATGCAAAGATGATTAGGAATTTTGAATACATTGGAATATGGTGATAGGAAGTTTGGTACTGATACACATTTTCATAAGCTAAATAAGATTTAGAAGTTGTATTGACAGTACCTATGAGCAAGACTGGTTACCTTTAATCTTTTCTAAGTGCCATTTACAGAATTAGTTTATTAAACATAGCATCCTCTTATTATCTAACAAAGTTTCTTATCCTGAAAATCTGAATGATTATGTGTTCCTGAATATAAAAATGTTTACATGGAAAAACTTGTTTATTTCCAGTGTCACTAATTCAGATTGGTCCCTTTGTCTCATGTAAGATGGGTTTGACATTACCAGATTTTACAGTGAGCAGAAAATGCTTCTGTATAGATTGATACTATCAGCTCTCAGACGACTTGACATTCATATAAGGAAGAAATGATTTCTTATACCTAGTACCTGAGGTGTTTGCTTTTTAAAGGAGATGCTATAACAGATAGTAATATAACAAAGTATTATTAATGAATGGGGAATTTACCCATTTTGTTACATACAGAGTTCTTCTAAATCAAGTTGAATTTATTGTTTAAGGAAATAAGTACTGAGGATTTAACTTTCTGAAGGACTTTACATTAAAATGTTTCTAGACATGAATGGAGGACCTTTATGATGATAAAATAGAGTAAAATATACCAAACCAATATTTCAATTATAAAAAGGGAAGAAATCACTAAATAATAAAAGAATTTACAGAAGAATTGAGACCACTCATAGCTACCTGAGGAAAACAGTTAAGATATAGTTAAAATATAGAACTACCATATGACCCAGAAACTCTACTCTTGGATATCTACCTAAGAGAAATGAACATATATGTCTGCATGGAAACAAGTGCATGAATGTTCAGAGCAGTGTTGTTTATAATAGCTAAGAAGTGAAAACAATCCAAATGTCTATCAACAAATAAACAAATGTGATATATTAATACAAATGAATATATTTAGCCACAAAAGGGATAATTCATGTGAAAACACAGGCAAACCTTGAAAATGTTTTGCACAGTGAAGATTCCAGACCCAAAAGGCTACATATTGTATGACTGGATATATATGAAATGTCCAGAATAGGCAAATCCATAGTGGCAGAAAGTGGATTCATGGTTGACAGGGGCTGAGGGAGAGAGATGTGAGGAGTAACTGTTAATGGATATGGTTTTCTTTTTAGAGTGATGAAAATGCTCCAAAATTGATAGTGGTAATGGTTACATGACTCTGAATGTACTAAAACTCACTGGATTGTAGACTTTAAAGTGGTGAATTTTATAGTATGTGAATTATATCTCGATTTTAAAGAAAGATGCAATTAAGATTCAAGTTTGACAAAAAGCAGACCTGGCTAGTATTTCTAGCTTTTCCATCCACACAACAGATATTTATTAAGTAAATTGCTATGTCCCTAGTGTATTGCTATTCGTGACTTGTAGGACACCCAAGATAATTTCTGGGTTTTAAAAGACTTAATAGCATTGGGGAGATGCTATCTGTCACACAGGCAGAATCTTTGCAGCTGGCCTGAGACCCCATATCCAAAAAGTACTACAGCTGTGGGGGAAGAAAGGAGAAAAAAGTACTACATCTATTTGAACACAATGAATAGAATTAGGAGTCTGATTAATTGACCAAATCACATAAAATTTGGAGAACAATAAAGACATGAGCCAAATCATAAGCATGTAGGATGTGAGTTTCCCTAACCCCATCCCTCATCTAACTTAAAAAGAGGAAACATTTTCCATCAACCGAGTGGGAGAAAAGCCAGAAATATCCATGAATCAGGGCCCCCTGGATTTCTTCCATCTTCATTGCTTTGGAAGTGATTAGGTCCAATGATGAACCAGTGTCTACTGAATGAACCAGCCTATAATTTTGAAATTAATTATAAAATGTAAATAAAGGAAAATGACTTTCCAATTCAGTGCAGTTTCAGGTTGGTTCATAAGCACAATACCATTGTAATTAAAATCTAAAATGAAATACTCAGAGACAGCAGGATCAAAAGCCATGGCATTTTAAATTGACCTGAACTATCACTTACTGGCAGATAATATGGCTGTGATGAAATTCCCTAGCAAGAAAAGGTGAAAGTGAATTAATGAGAGGTACAGGCTCAGGTAGCACTATGTGTGTAGCCAACATAGCAACAAGGAGGTAAAAAGGATATTTGAAAATGTACTCGCTCCATCAATTATGTTCTACAATATTATTCTAAACTTGCTTTAACACTGTAGCATCATTTTTCTTATTTCTGGGTCCAGGCAATATGGATATTTTGTGTTATTTAATTATGAAATAAATTCTCAATTTGCTTTGGTGTAATTTAATATATAAAAGATGTAATTCTTCTAGAAAATTTTGTTAGATATTAAGGTAGATATATCAAAATATAGTGTATGCTATCAAATTATATTAAATCACTATAGTGTTGAAGCAGCCTAACAATATTCATTAATGTCTGACCAGACACTAAAAAGTATATTTTAAAAAGACAAATTTTAAAAATTAACAGTGATCAAGAGATTTAAGAAAAAACCCACATTGACATACTACTGTAAT
>NW_016108007.1:630693-656192 GCF_001604975.1 Cebus imitator
TTGTTTTGTTTTTATTTTACTTTAAGTTCTAGATACATGTACAGAACGTGGAGGTTTGCTACATAGGTATACACGTGCCATGGTGGTTTGCTGCACCTATCAACCTGTCATCTAGGTTTTAAGCCCTACATGCATTAGGTTTTTGTCCTAATGCTATCCTTCCCCCTGCTCCCTATCCCCTGGCAGGCCCCAGTGTGTGATGTTCCCCTCCCTGTGTCCATGTGTTCTCATTGTGCAGCCCTCATTTATGAGTGAGAACATGTGGTGTGCTAAACTATTTTCTACTGCCGACTAATCATCCCTTATTCTTTAACCTGAACTCCCTGGAGAAAAAGTAGAAAGTTAATCAAGCTACTGCCTATGGTGTCGTGAGGACTGTGAAAAAAGAATAAAACATCATTCCAGCATTCAGAGGGAATGGATTAGGCCACAGGGCACCAGGACAGCTGTCTTTGATTCAGTTGTCTTTAGAATAGGACTACCATTTAATAAAATTCCAAATTTTGGTTGCGCCTCCATTAATTAATTAGTATAAATTCATTTATCATGGGAATTATGCTACCTGCTACAGTCCTCTGCCACCCAAAGTCAGCAGTAAACTGCTCTTTCCCCATTTCCAACCATCCCCTTCTCTAACAAACCGCTCCCTCTTCTTCATATTGCTCATTGACACTTTACATAGGAGAACCGAATTACAGTTGCGGCACCCTAATGGTCATGTTTGGCCACTCACCCAAAACAGGACTCCTTATCATCACATTCAGGATGGATAATCAGATGATTATCTGCATGAACCTTTAAGTATTAAGAATCCCCTTCCCCCTAAGTCACTTATCCTTGGGTTAATATTTTCTTTCATTAGAATCTCCTTGAGAGAGGCCCAGGCCTACTTCCTGAAATTTTCATTCTGTCATTTGAAATCTGCTCTCTTGAAAGATAGGCCACATCTACTACTTCACTATTCAAGTATTTTAGGTCAGCATTTCCATTACTGCACAGTCTTTGCAACTTCAGACTCAACATCAGTTTCTTTCATGGATTTCAAAGGTGGGTCAAATGACAAAATTTTCACCATTTTCCCCTCCCTAGCCTCACTACCCTCTTCAGAAGTTGCTGGATGTATCAATGTGTTTCAAAGGTGTGACCTCCAGAACAGAGTTTAGTGCTCCATGTGTGCTCTGGCTGGAGTGGAATCCATTGCATGGTCACTTTCTTCTTTTCTTATTTTCCAAAATTCTTTTCATGCAGCCCAAGTTTCCATTGCCTGGTGTGATGCTTTTGTCAGACTTGGAGTTTATTTGAGCTTATTGGACAATTGTTGGCTCATTAAATATTCTACCTATGCCTTTTCACAGAATTAAACTCAAGTTGCGTCTCTCTGTCTAATTGTTACAATTTAAGTGAAATTTCTAGTTGCTTGAGTTTTTTTCAATACTTGAAAAAAATTATTATACTTTCAGTTCTGGGGTACATGTGCATAACGTGCAGGTTCGTTACATAGGTATATATGTGCCATGGTGGTTTGCTGCACCCATCAATGCATCATCTACATTAGGTATTTCTCCTAATGCTATCCCTCCCCTAGCCCCCCAACCCCCAACAGACCCAGTGTGTGGTGTTCCCCTCCCTGTGTCCATGTGTACTCATTGTTCAACTCCCACTTATGAGTGAGAACATGCAGTATTTGGTTTTCCGTTCTTGTGTTAGTTTGCTGAGAATGATGGTTTCCAGCTTCATTTGTGTCCCTGCAAAGGACATGAACTCATCCTTTTTTATGGCTGCATAGTATTCCATGGTGTATATGTGCCACATTTTCTTTGTCCAGTCTATCATTGATGGGCATTTAGGTTGGTTCCAAGTCTTCGCTATTGTAAACAGTGCCACAATAAACATATGTGTGCATGTGTCTTTATAGTACAATGATTTACACTCCTTTGGGTATATACCCAGTAATGGGATTGCTGGATCAAATGGTATTTCTTGTTCTAGATCCTTGAGGAATCGCCACACTGTCTTCCACAATGGTTGAACTAATTTACATTCACACCGGCAGTGTAAAAGCATTCCTATTTCTCCACACCCTCTCTAGCATCTGTTGTTTCCTGATTTTTATAATGATCGCCATTCTAACTGGTGTGACATGGTATCTTATTGTGGTTTTGATTTGCATTTCTCTAATGACCAGTGATGATGAGCTTTTTTTCATGTGTTTGTTGGCCGCATAAATGTTTTCTTTTGAGACGTGTCTGTTCATATCCTTCACCCACGTTTTGACAGGGTTGTTTGTTTTTTTTTCTCGTAAATTTGTTTAACTTCTTTGTAGATTCTGGATATTAGCCCTTTGTCAGATGGACAGATTGCAAAAATTTTCTCCCATTCTGTAGGTTGCCTGTTCACTCTGATGATAGTTTCTTTTGCTGTGCAGAAGCTCTTTAGTTTAATTAGATCCCCGTTTGTCAATTTTGGCTTTTGTTCCTATTGATTTGGTGTTTTAGTAATGAAGTCTTTGCCCATACCTATGTCCTGAATGGTATTGCCTAGGTTTTGTTCCAGGGTTTTTATGGTTTTAGGTCTTATGTTTAAGTGTTTAATCCATCTTGAGTTATTTTTTTATAAGGTGTAAGGAAGGGGTACAGTTTCAGTTTTCTGCATATGGCTAGCCAGTTTTCCCACCATTTATTAAATAGAAAATCCTTTCCCCATTGCTTGTTTTTGTCAGGTTTGTCAAAGATCAGATGTAGATGTGTGGTATTATTTCTGAGGCCTCTGTTCTGTTCCATTGATCTATATATCTGTTTTGGTACCAGTACCATTGTTTTGGTTACTGTAGCCTTATAGTATAGCTTGAAGTCAGGTAGTGTGATGCCTCCAGCTTTGTTCTTTTTACTTAGAATTGACTTGGCTATGTGGGCTCTCTTTTGGTTCCATATGAAGTTTAAGGTGGTTTTTTCCAGTTCTGTGAAGAGGGTCATAGGTAGCTTGATGGGGATAGCATTGAATCTATAAGTTACTTTGGGCAGTGTGGCCATTTTCACAATATTGATTCTTCCTATTCATGAGTATGGAATGTTTTTCCATTTGTTTGTGTCCTCTCTTATGGCCTTGAGCAGTGGTTTGTAGTTCTCCTTGAAGAGGTCCTTCACATCCCTTATAAACTGTTTTCCTAGGTATTTTATTCTCTTTGTATAATTTCTTGAATTTTTAAAATATCATTCTAACCTTTTGGTCCAATAAAATTATTATATACAAATAACAATTATATTTTAAAACCCCAATTCTCTCTTCTATCATAAAGATATCAGGATTTTATCAAATCAGATAAAATCTTTACATATTTGATATATAAAGGTACATATCATTATGTATTCTTCCTAGCTTAGTTGCCTAGTAAAAATTTGATAATCACAGCCCACACTTTTATGTAAGTTGCTGATGAAGATGTTAAACAAGATGGGACAAGGTACCTGCCATGGTAGATTTGCTTACTTTATTAATTAGTACCTGATATGCATAGTCCTTCAGTCCATTTGTAAGTACAGCTATATTTGGTACATTTTACAGTCTAATTCACAAAGGTTCCAGAAAAATTTGTCCAGCACTCTGCTGAAATCAGCAATTTATCTAAATCTTTTGGGGTCAGGTTCCATGGTAATGAAAAAAAGTGAATATATAGTTTGTTGGGAAAATATATGGAGACTGATGAACTCTCAGGGCATCCTTCTACATAGAAGAACTATGTATTACTCTGTTTTCCTTTCATTCTATTCTATCATGGATGGCACTCTTCTTTTCCTAACTAAAATTTTATAATTAGTAGTCCTCATTTCACAATAAATTATGACAATTATGGTGGTCATGTTAGTGGTGGTGGTGATCATGATTATGATGATATGATGATGATGATGAACATGTATATATATATATATATATATCTTTCCATGTGCCAGGCACTACATAAGTACTTTGTAATTTTTATCTCATTTAATCATTGCAACAAACTTGTAGGCTAGGTGTTGCTCACTGACCCTGACCAGTTTAGATGTTCACAACTGTTAGGTTCTCTTTGGTAGGTAATGGAAACACTCAAGAAGTGACAAGTGGTGAAAGTTAACTACCGTACTACTATGTCACTACCAGGTTGTATGAAAGCCCAAATTCTTCTGTATAGATAACCATTTAATAGCCAGCAGGCACCAAAAATCCAGCCTGTTTTGGTAGCTTGGAAATAATCAATTTCTCTGTCTTTTCAGGTTTTCTAAGCATTTCTTTGCATGAAAAATTTTCCTGATGCAGTCACAAATGATTGTTGGCTCATTAAAAATCCTAAGCAGTGACTTTTCTAGAATATGGCTTCACTCACTCTCTGGGTACACCCTTTCTAATGATGGGGTCAAGGAAAACAATCAGCAAGTACAGAAGGAAGGCAGAACAATTAGGGAAGAAAGAACTAAAATAGAAGTGAGGGGTCAGACAAAAATTCATTTGGGCTACTTGCCACATTTCCAATTTCAAATTCCTTATCCTAAATCAGGTTTGTTCAACTGTCAAGAAATAGGTGTGGCCCTTGGAACAAGTTGGTGCAGAGTGACATATGACCATGTGCACACACGCGCACACACACACACGCGCACACAGAGAGAGAGAGAGAGAGAGAGAGAGAGAGAGAATGAGAATGAGAATGAGAATGTAAGCAATACTGTTGCCTGAGACAGGTTGTTTCTGATTAAATAAGGACACCCTGGCAAATATCTCAACACTAAAGACTTCTAAGCACTGGCCAAGTTCAGTAAATTTCTTGAAAGGAAGAAGTTTAGTTCTCAGGGTGACTTGAAATTAGAACTTTTTTGCTGTTTTTACTTTAAAATGATTTTGCCTGGGAGAGAGCACTATGTAGAATTAATATCCCCTTCTGTTTCCACAGCAGCACACTGGTCAGCCTAACTTAGGGAAATTCTTTGTTGCCTTTTTTTTCCAAATATCTGTTAAATAACTTTTGCTGGGGCTTATGTCTATGTGATCAAACTGCAAATTTTCCAAGGATCTGAGGCTTCTCTGGAGCGTAGACTGGTGTTGAGATTTCTTCAGTAGTGCAAAGTATGATGTTTTTCACAACCAACACAGATATGCATGCTTACAATTTACCTTCAGTCTGGAAATATGTTAGTGAAGCATGAATTTCTAATTGGCTACCCACAGATTGATATGGTACTAAGTATGCTTGAACTGGATAATATGATTTGAAGGCATTTCTAAGGGTCAGTTGACATCTATTATATAACAAAGAAAGATTATATATATATATATAAAACTATGCATATATACATATGTAGTATATATACCTATACATTGTATATATACATCAATCCAGGTGAACATAGTATATATGCATAATGTATAGTCTACATATGTGTGTGTATCTGTATATTATATACCAACTAAAATAACATTCTCAGGCATTTATTTTAAGAAACCAACCAATCTGCTCTTACCTCATTTCAGATTCCCCATGGGTGCTGGAATATTTTAGCCTTGGGGATAATTAAGTAAGAAAGATACAATACCAATACTGAATTATCATTAGTGGCTCAGTATTGGAGAACTGAGAATTATTCAAATGTGTTGAAATCTCTCTTCCCACCCTCTACATAGAGAGCAAGTCACTACACTGAAGTTGGCCCTTGTCTGTGCCCTTGCCCTTTGGTTAAGGACTTTGATCAACTGACTTAAGACAGCCTCAGATTTGGGACACCCTCTGCTTTTTCATGCCCTAATTTGGTCTCCAGTGGTTTCTGTGATGTCTTTAATTAGATAAGAGAGGCTCTACTTCTTTCTGGTGAATAAATTGAAGATATACCAAAGGTACCTGCTTCAGCATGGCCATTGCTTTATTTGGACTGGTTAACAGTGTTTACTTAAGGCTCCCAGGCAGTGAATATCCTTCATCTCCTAGAAAATTACAATCTGCTAATATAATCACTCCCCATCTCTTTTGCATTGTTAGCTGTCTTTGTGTGTGTATTGTGTGTATGTAAACTACTTGACCTTGTATTTCATCAACTTATACCAAACTACCCCTTTGCTGTTGATGAAAACAGTATCCTTTCTACATTTAAGTTCCACTTATTTAAGAGGACTATTATGTGATAATGTCTCTCAGTTGATTAGAACATGGTATTACTGAGGTATAATTTATTTTTATAGTTGTTTTATTAATGGCAGCAGTAAAATAAACCCATTACTTGCCATGGAACAGCTCATATGCTGAATGTTGGACTTGCCTTATGTTTCTCTGTGCAAGAGTTGACTCTCATGATCACTCAAGTATTCCAGAAGCAAAAGGTGAGAAGTGATTGGTCAATGCCTAAGGCTCTCACAACTTGTGGTCTACAACCCTGTTTGACAGTGAGTTGTTTGGGCCTCAGTAGGAATTTTCCCACAGAAAGGATGTTCTCACTGGCAGCCTCCCAGGACCGCCCACAAATCCATTTAACCATAACAGAGCTGACAGCATTGTCAGGGCTGGAGTTGGCTTCCAAGCGGGAAGTCAGCTTAGTATTAATAGCACAGTTCCAGCTGCACTGTGGGTCCAGCAGACTTCTGATGGACCGGCCTGGGAACCAAGGCAGTCTTTGTAACATTTATGGGAAATGGAGTCCTCATTGAGAATGGTGGGAAGACAGTACTGTGGCGGCACAAGGCCCATGGCTTCTCACTTCCCCTTTCTACTCTAATCACTTCCAACGCCACTATCCAGCAGGAAGAGACCAAGGGGAATCCTAGAGGAATCCTTCTCTAGCCTTCAAGTCTGGAGAGAGCCTGCCCTGTTCCTGGCCTGGCTCACTTGGGTCGACTGTTCTCATGTACAGGATATTTGTAAGTTGGGTGTTTCTAGGTCACCTGTATTTAGTTATGTGATATGAATGTTTATTTTAATATAGTAACTCTTGATCCAGGCACAAATATATTAGAATGTAAGGTTCATTTTTATTTTTAAAACATTTTTATTCATTTTGACTAATTTCAGTTCTGATTATGAACTTCTGCTTCTTTAATATTTTAAAGCCATCATTTTTATGGAAGTTAAATGTGTGTGCATGGCTGTAGTAAAACATTCAATTTTGTGGTTACAACAGGAAATGGGAGAAGTGGGTGGTGCATTGTGTGTGTGTGCGTGTGTGTGTGCGTGTATGTGTGTGTAATTCGAATATGACCTAAAGGATGGGTGTGTTTGTTACACCAAGACATACTTCAAGGAATTAAAAATTGTGTTGTACTAAAGGGAGGTCTTTTTCGCTAATGTACTTAGAAGTACTGCAGACCATTTATTTTTTTCTGTTGGTCAGAAGTATTATAATTAAGAGATTTTTTCCCCCCCGGGAGCTCTTTGAATACATAATTTCTTTAAAAAGATTTTTAAAGATTGACCAGCAGCTGGTAAATTATTTTCTGCTAATCCCAAGTAAATTTCTCTGTAATGTAAGTGCTGCTTTAAAGTTATTTTATGGGGTACATATAATACAAAGGAAAATAATTTGTTTATTAAGTTGATTTTCTTTCTTTTTTCATGATTCACAAATTGTCAAATTAATCCTGTTTGGGACAGTAGAAATGTGGAAACAGGTAAATGAATAACAATTTTAAAGTGTAAATCAACTAAAATGTATATGAAACCCTGCTGGATTCTTAGGTGGTCTCTCGATATTTCTAAACCACACTTCTCTCTTCTAGGATTCTATTTTGCGATATAGTCATAAACACAATAGGAAGATTTCAGCACCAAATTATATGCATATTTAAAATATTGGGCCCCTTCATCCCCTTCCAAACATTGGAAGACTGTGGAGTTTGAATCGCCATGACATGGGAAATTTTTCTTCCAGAATAATTTTAAGAGAAAATTACATTTTATGGTTATGAATGTAGAATTATAACACAGAAATCTACCATATTTAGTAAGCCTCTATAGCTAAGTCTAGGTTCTCTTTAAAAGATCTTGTTTTTTCACCCAGCCCCATAGTTACATATTTGAGGGAGTGAAACTGAGTATACAGGATTTTTGGAGTGGCAGGTCCATTTGAAATCATTCTGATCCAACGTGTTCATTTTATAGAAAAGGGAACTGGAGCCCAGAGGGGTTCAGTGACTTGAGCAAGGCTACTGCTGGTGGTGGCAATAGTAGGAGTGGCCAACATTTACTGAAGTTCTTCTGTTTCTGTGTTTCCTTATGTTTTATTTTACCCTCACAACAACCTTGTAAGGCAAGGGGCCATATTCCAGTTTTATAATGAGAAATCTGAAGTTTCGGAAGTCCTTGCTGCTCAAAATCAACAGACACTAAGAGGCAGAGCAAGAATCCACTGATTCTGGAGGCCTGGTGGCTTCTGCCTCAGGGTATTTTCCATTGTGCCAGACATTTCCCAGGCCTAAGTAGAAATACAAGAAGCATTCCTCCTTTATACATGTTTACTTCTAATATGTCAATAGCATCTCTATCTAGGCAATCACCTTGGTTACTGAATCTGTTGGGTAGTAGTGTGGGGTATTGGGTCTCCTTACCTTAGTTTTTCTGACAAAAAATAATCTCCCTCCTACTGGATTTCATAATATTCCAAAATTTGTCTTTAGTTGATGTCTCAACATATACTTTGAAATGTCCATTTTATTTAGATCTGAAGAAGAGCATACTTCTTTTCTCTCATTCAGTGATTCATTCATTTATTTATTCACTAAGTATGTTTTGAATACCTACTATGTGCGGATGCTATTCTAGGCTTTGGAGATACAGTTCTGAACAAAACAGAAAGAAATCCCTGCCCTGATGGTACTGTCTTTCTAGAGGGCCAAAGGATGGCCAATACATACATAATAAAAAAAAATGAGGTAAGTGAAATTGTGATAATGGTGATAAATACACAACAACAACAACAACAACAAAGAAATGTGTTTAATAAAGAGAAGAAGATACCAGGAAGACAGGGTAGGAGTTACTCAAAAAGGACTTCACTGAGAGGGGAAAATTGGGGAGTGTGTCTTATCACATTGTCAATTCACCAAAAAATGCAGTGTCTATTAAGTCTTCAATCATCCACCAATAGTAAAATACTTATCCTAACTCTGTCTCTATCCTCATGATATCTTCCCATCCACCCTTTATGAAACCTATTGTTATCACTATTATACAGAAAAACGGGAATAACAGGAGCTATCCACAGATCTAAGGGCAATACAGTTTGAGAGTAAGAGAAGCTTAGTGCCTGGTCTGATTTTCCCAAACATCTAACTTATTAGAGAAGAAGCCTGAGTCTCAGAAATATTGAAGGAGAGGGGAGGCTGGGGCGGGAGAGTTGCTTGAGCTCAGGACTTCAACACCAACCTGGGCAACACAGCAAGACTCTGTCCCTTAAAATATATATTTTTTTTAATTAGCAGCTTGTGGTACCCACCTGTATTCCCAGCAATTTGGGAGTCTGAGGCAGGAGAATTGCTTAAGTCCAGTAGGTTGAAGCTGCAGTGAGCCAAGGTGACATTGCTACGCTCTAGCCTGGGTAACAGAGTGAGACCCTGTGTCAAACCAAAACAAAGCAAAACAGAAAAAAATAAACATTCAAATGACTAAGTGACAACCTCAGATCATAATGCAAGGTGCTTATTATTTTATTTCCAGTAAATGATGTGCTGAGTTCTCATGGTGGGCCAAGTGATTGAGCTGGATCCAGGGACCTCAGTACTGGCTTCAGAGGAGATGTTCTCTGGCCTGGAGGCACAGAGAAGGAAGTGATACAGACAAAGGCTTCTGATCTCAAACCAGTGTTACTTCCCCTACCCCATGATGGGGACTCTTCTCTGTTTTCTAGGGTCTCAGAGGGTGAGAACGGGGTTCCCATTTATATTTGTACTTCCCACTCTGTACTTCAAGTGTGTCATAGGTTAAATGAGACTACCTGAGCTGACCTACGAACTAAAACCACTGTTTCACTATGTCTGTGGGAAAATGCATGTGGACTCTGAAATATCCAGCTATCTTAACAGACTTTCAGAATTGGGGAGTATCTGAGTTGGAAAATAGAAGCAAATATCACTTAGTGTCCAGTGAGGCAAACTCTGGCTGCCCAGCCTCTAAGATATTGACTATCTCTTAGAGAAAACACAATCCCCTGTAGTCCTCAAGGAAACATCAGATGAGATGCGAATAAGTAGTAACAGTTTCTTCAAAACTGTATGGAAAAAGTTCTCGTCACTATGAAGACAAACTGATAAATAGTCATGATGGACTATGGGGATCTATCAGGGGATTGCAGCTCATTTAATCTGTATTTACTACTTTACCTGTGGACTGGACTCATGTTTCTAGTAATGGTAGTAGCCAGCATAGTGCCACAAATGCATGCCAAATGGCATGGAGTGGAAAGACATGTTCTCTTAGCTATTCCGTATGCTAGCAAGTGTCGTTTTCACGTCTACCTTCCATAATGGGAATGCCATGGACATTTCTGTTCCTGTTCTACATTCCTATCATCACCTGATTGATTGGAATGATATTGCTATATAATAAGGACTTCAAGCATGTATAAGCATTCAGAGGAAACATGAGGTTAGGTTGAACAGCAGTGGATGCTCTACCATGGTTCAAGGGAAAGATGATTATGGTTGCCTTGGCAACCATAGCTCTGCACTCTCTGTTTTATTGCATACTCTTTTCCTATTTGGGAATACTTTTGAGGAGAAACAAAAGAAAGAATGTTAGTAAGGTCTCATTTTCAATTTATGAGGCTTCTGGGAATGATAGAGTTTTATGTTGCTACAAAAACATCTCAATTTCTTTAAATTTCCCCTAAAATTGGAAAGTCCAGGCATATGAAATGAACCAAAAATAAGCTTTTACTTATGCCAAAACACAAATATTATCTTTGCTCTCATTAGAGGTAATTATTTTGCAAAGGCTGAAACAAAAAGATAACTTTTCTATTTCTCTCTAGCATACAGCTGTGACTTCTATTTTTCTATAAAAAGGGAAATATTTTTGCTTGCAAATTTTTCTTAGTATTTTTACCTGTAATATAGTTATTCAACTGCAAATAGGTATATAAATAAAATAGTCTTACTCTAGGAAATGTCTAGGTTGAGAGACTGTCAAACAGTGGTATTTTAACAATGTGTTACATTTTTAATTACCAACACATCCTCTTTTAGGTTTCCTTTGTAGACCACACAAGTTTTTAATTTTTTAGAAAAGAAAAGGTGGTCATATTTGGGTCTTTATGATTTTTTTTCTGTATTAAAGCAAAAATATAGTATAAATGTATACTACTGCATGGCTATAAAATAAAAGTCATTGAGAAATTTATTTTGTCCACTCACTTGTTATTGTCTGTCTTTTCTTTTCTTTTCTTATCTTTTCTTTCTTCTCTCTCTCTCTTTTCCTTTTTCTTTTCTTTTCTTTCCTTTCTCTCTCTCTCTCTCTCTCTCTCTCTCTCTTTCTTTTTTCTTGAGACAGGTCTCACTATGTCACCCAAGCTAGAGTGCAGTGGCATAATCTTGGCTCACTGCAACCTCCATCTCCTGGCTTCAAGTGGACCTCCCACCTCAGCTTCCCCAGTAGCTGGCACTATAGGCACCCACCACCATGCCTGGCTAATTTTTATAGACAGCATTTCAGCATGTTGCCCAGGCTGGCCTCGAACTCTTGGGCACCAGCCATCCTCCCATCTCAGCCTCCCAAAGTGCTGTGGTTACAGTGGCTCTACGGAAAAAGTTTATGTTAATACTCTAGGACAAGAGTTAGGGAACTTCTCTGTAGTGGGTCAGATGGTAAGTGGCTCAGGCTTTTGAGGCTATACAGATTTTGTTACAAAATTTTGTTACTCAACTCTGATGTTGTAGCTGAAAGAAGCCATAGATAATATGCAAACCAATGGACTGGGCTGTGTTAAATTAATACTGTATTTACGAAATAGACCGTGGACTGGATTTGTCCCGGGGGCTGTAGTTTGCCAACTTCTACTCTAGGAGAAAAATTGTTTTGCTTACTTATCTGTCTGCAGTCTGCAGGGAAGCGTAGTGCTTCAGGCAAATTGCTTCTTTTATAATATATGCCTAAACTAGTGCAGTGGTGTACATCTGTAATCCCAGCTACTTGAGAGGCTGAGTTGGGAGGAACACTTGTGCCCCAGGAGTTTGCGTCCAGCCTGGGCAGCATAGAGAAACCCTCATTTCTTTTAAAAAAAAATTGCCTAAAAGGCCATCTTTTCACACTGTCTTTTGTGTAAAATGTCCCAGTTGTTACCATATTGGTTCTGTTAGAGAGAAAGGCAGGGGTTACACACTTTTGCAACTCATTAAGGAGGGTAGAAGCAGATATTGATAATAATTTCCTTAGTTTAAAAGCTGTTAGAACATATGAAAAAAAAAATCAACTACTAAGATTTCCTTACACCCTGGCTGAACTGCTCAGTTAGAACTGCTCTTGAATATCAAAGTCCTAATGTGCCCTCCCTGCATAAGCTGGCAAAATAAACTGAGGTACACACTGTGGGATTCAGCCTCTTGGGCCCCAGCTGGCGTCCCCATCCCAGTGGGGTCTCCATAGTCACCTGGCACCAACAAGAACATGCTTTCTTCTTTATTTTCCTTTGAAGTATTCACTGCTGCTTTGTTCAAACTGATTTTAACATCCCCTTTGAATTTTAATCAGATACTTCAAAGAAAAGTATAGAAAAATGAAAACAAATATCTATATATTTGTTACTCAGATTTAATAACTGTTAACATTTGTTAACTGCTTTGGATATTTTTATCATTTTAAAAATAAAGAATACACTTACAGACACAATTGTAACCCAAGAGTTTTCCCCATTCCAACAATTTCTAAAGAGGCTATTGTCAGAGGAATCTGAATTCTTTTTCACTTATTAAAATCAGTTATTGAGAAGCAAAAGAACAGAAGGAATATCAATTTTATAGTATATATTCAGACCATCACTGGTGCATAGTATGACTGATTTGATCCAATTTATATGGTTTCCTGCCCATAGAAGACTGAATAATACCATGAATCTACTCCCAAGAGAGACTTAGAGAGTACATCATATCCCTTTCCTATTGGGAATGGGGTATGCATCTAAGAGACAATAAATATAAATCATCCTAATTCATAATGAAGAGCTGGATACAGTTTTCACTTTCAGTGGCAACTTTGAAAAGTGCATTATTTTTCTCTGCTGCCTTTAACATACTTATTGCCTTGTGGTACAAATGCTTTCATAAATGCCCTCTCATATGATCTTGTGTGGTGGTTAGAACAGATGATGTTAACAGCTCTTTCCCAGGTAAGGGCATGGATGTACTGGGATGTCTGTACAGTGCTTGGCAGTCTTGGCTGGACCTTTGTACCACTTACTGAGCTTTGAAAAGGTACTGATCCTGAGCCTGTCCACAGAGGTTAAAGCTAACCAGGCTGCAGGGCATCAATATTTTTTTTTTTTTTTTTTGAGACAGAGTTTCATTCTTGTTGCCCAGGCTGGAGGGCAGTGTACAGTCTCGGCTCACTGCAACCTCTGCCTCCCAGGTTCAAGTGATTCTCCTGCCTCAGCCTCCTGAGTAGCTGGGATTACAGGCACCCGCCACCACCACTCCCAGTTAATTTATGTATTTTTTTTAGTAGAGACGGGGCTTCACTGTGTTGGCCAGGCTGATCTCGAACTCCTGACCTCACGTGATCCACCTAACTCCGCCTCCCAAAGTGCTGGGATTACAGGCGTGAGCCACCGCATCCGGATGGGCATCAGTATTCTTAATTGATTCTATTGTACTGCTGAGGTTGAGAACCCCCAGTGGACAAGTCGCTCCCAACTAGGGACTATTTGCCCCCACAAGGGGACATTTGACAATGAGACATATTTGATTATCACAATTGTGAAGGGGCATCCCCTGGCATCTAGTGGGTAGAGACCAGGATGCTGCCAAATATCCTACAATACCCCTCCAACATAGAATTATCTGGCCCCAAAGGTCAATAATGCTTATGTTGAGTAACCCTGATTTAAGCTGGACTGAAGTCCCTCTGACGCTAAATCATATTGTTGTTTCCTTCATCTCAAGTTGCTAGGTTATTCAAATTAGTCATCCTGTTATTATTGCTGCTAATAAAATATATTTTAAGTAGGTTGCTCTTCAAAACTACAATGTTTACAATGACTTTTTAGTTTATCAGGACCAAGTGATCTTGTGTCATAACCATACTAGGATAGGCAAAAATCCTTATATTAAACATTTTCAATTACTTTTGTCAAAATACAAAACAAGCAAACACACAAAAGATAACACACCATCAAAAAGAAGAGCTATTTCTCAACATAAATCGCTCTGTATATATTATCCCAAATAAGCGATTTGTATCATATAAAGCAGTGGATTTCACACTTGAGAGTGCACTGACGTCACCTAGAGGACTTGGTAAAATACTGACTGCTGGACTCATCTCCAGAGTGCCTGGTCAGTAGGTCCAGGGTAGGGTTCAAACAGTAGCATTTCTAATAAGTTTCCAGCTAAGATTCACATTTCTTGCCTAGGGATTATACTTTGACAATTGTTACTGTAAAGAATTTCTCTATATTAGCATTTCAAATGAATATTAACCCGGGATCATCTATTATAGCCACAAGTATATATTCCTAAAAATTCAAAAATCATTTTATCATAGTATACAAATAACTTAAATATGATTCAAGAAGTACAGAGGGCTTCCTGCTTCCACAGTTACAATCAGAACAGCCCTATAGAATCAAACCTTTTGCTACCACTTCTAAGAGCAGCAAGAGCTAGCTATAGCAAGTGTTGCTTAATAACAAGCTTAGTACTGTTGAGAATGCATGCCTCTCTACCTGATCAGAAATGGAGGGATGCCAGTTCACTGAGATGTTTTTAAATGCATCTGGTCAATGAGAAAGTTGATATTTTCTGTTTCTTGTGTATCCTTCAAATTATATATAAGTGCTTAAGTGAAAAAAATGACTTGGTCCAAATTTCCTTAGCTTTGGATACATTAACATATGCTTATGGAAGTAGATGGAATATCTAAAATTTTATTGAAGTGTATTGCCTCTCTATAAAATAACAAATCTTGATTCCTTAAGTAATCAAAATATTTGGCAGAGGTAGCTAAATAATGTGAGATTCAAGTACGGAATTTGAAACCCATTTCAAGTATTTCAAGAACAAGTCAACGATTCATCCAGTCAATCAGCCAAAGACACTTTAATTACTTTTGTCAAGATGTAAAACAAGCAAACAAAGTTTAAAAGACAGACAGTAGTGACATGGTGTTTTGTAAAAAACATTTCCATAGTACTAGTGCCCCCCTTTTGTTGCCATCCAGTAGAAAGAAGTATACACATTTGTGAAAAAATGCATGAGAATAATAAAAATGTTTAAAAATCCACATTTTCTCAATTTAAATGGACTTTTCTTAAACCAGTCAAAAGTTAGATGTTACAGTATATTTTGTAGGAGTAAAAATCTAAACCCCAAAGTGGCAGAATTCAAGAGTACCCATCCCTTATTTCCTACAAGAGCTCATCTGAATCCCTTGATAGTAAAGATTTTCTTTCTTTCTAGAACCTGACTAATTCCTAGTACATACCAAGTGATGAATAAATTCACTTTCATTTTATAACTTAGGTAAATTCACTTTCATTGAATTTACTTAAATAGCTATATGAGAGGTCCATGCATTTCTATACTTCATCAATTTTAAATTATATATTTCAGTCCCATTTGAAGTTAGGATCCTTATAAAGAAAATCCTGAAGAGGATCCAGACTGTAGTGTCCGATGTGCAAATTTTTAATTGTGAACTAGAGAATGAAAATAAAGGAAGGTTATTGGAAAATTTTCCAAGAACTAAACCTTTCTGTTGTGCTGATATTGATGACATATGGCAGTCAGCAATGAGACTACCAAAGGTTAACCAAATAATCCCATACCACAAAATATTATATAAAATTTAAACTGCTAAGAAAATCTAAACATTAAAAAACATACCTATTCGTATAGTTCTGCTGTTGTGTGTTTAAGAGCAAATTGGGAGGTTGCTATGGCATTACTTATGCATGCATGGCAACAGAGTGAACTCAGTGATTCAGCTTGATAAAAGAGGAAATTAGCTCACCATTTCCCTTTCCCCAAATCAGAGTCAGATATCCAAATATTTCGTTTTGAAATGGTATATCCATCAACATGTTCTAATGGATGAAAGTCAATAATGGGGGTGGGGGTGGGGGAAAGGTCATAAGATGAAATTTGTATGTCATGTGCTTGCTTTAGAGAATGCAACTTGTGTCTAACCAGTCTATTCATAGCTCTGCATCCTTCTTCCCCCTTGATAGGATGGGGTTTCTCAGTGCACATCTGTTGGGCGAATATACAATGATGAGTAACACTTTGGCAAAAGACAGCAATTTATCAGCCCATATAACTTTGTTCTAATGAAAGTGGATCATCCTGGAATTTGGAGAAAGAAACATTGTTCAGCTGTGAAACTATAATTCCCTGTGTGTAACAGACCTCCAGGGAAGGAGTAGATTTTGCCAGCATAATATGTGAAGTTTAGTCATTATCAACTGCACAAAGCAGAGGTCAGCCGTGGGTGTACATGTGGGAGGCACCATTATGAAATCAACCCACAGCCACTGCCCTGCTGGGTGATCCAATACAAACAGAGCCAAATGTCACGAATAAATGCTGACATTTTATCACATGATTAGTTTAAATATTACTACTGTGTCTTTTCTTGTATTGTTTATCTTTCACATCTTTATTTTGTTTCCGGTTTCCTTTCTTTAAACTGATAAATGAAAAATAGGGAAGTATGCTTTGAGTCAGTACTTTGACCATGAACACAGGAAGTTAACTGAACCCATCATCATCAAAAAGAAAAAAAAAAAAAGCTCCAAATTGTGAATCTTGGAATGTTACATTTGTTCTGGGTTGACATGGGTTTGGGAATCATAATTTTATTATTTTTTAATTTACATAGAGTAAAATTGACCTGGGCGGTATGGTTCTATCAGTTTTGACAAATACATAAAGTTGTGTAGCCAATATCACAATTGTGATACAGAAGAATTCTATCATATCCCACCCCCCACCCCTGCCACCACCACTAAGTCTCCTCATTCTGCCTTTTTATAGCCAACCCCTGTTTTCACCCTCAGGCCCTGGCAACCATTGACCTGTTGGAACTGTACTAATATGACTGTTTTCCTCCACTCTATCCATTCATGCGGCAGCCATTTATTGATAATCTACTATAAGCTGAGCTCCATTTTAGGTGCTAGGGATGAAATGGTGAACAAGACTGACATAGATCTTTCTATCTAGAAACAAGATAATAAACAGTAGTAAATCAGTAATTCCAAATTGTGGCAAATGCTGTGTAAAGAACAGAAATATTTCTGTGATAACAGATATCCAAAGACAAAATCTATTTTAGATAGCGTTAACAATTTTGCTCTGAGAAGGCAGCATATAACCTGAGGACTGGAGCAGGAGAAGAAACCAGCTATGTGAGGTGGGCAAGGGGTGGGGACACAAGGGGTAATCATTTCAAGCAAAGGGAACAGTGTATACAGAAGAGATTTGGGAGTATAGTGAATGAAGGGAGCAATGGCATGGTGTACTGTGGATAGATAGGCAGAGCCTCACTAAGGGGTGTGTACCTTATTGCATTTAGAAAATCTATGGTAGATTAGCAAGAATGGATACAAGGGACCAGTTGATTTGCAGCCACCATCCAGTTGACCGTTAATGGAAGATTGGGCTTGGAAGCAGCTGTGGAGTTGGAGAAGGGATAGATTTGAAATATATTTTAGAAGTATAAGCAACAGGACTACATGTTTAATTAGATAGGGCAAAGCAGCTGGTAAAGGAAAAGGGAATCGAATGTGACCCTCAAGGTCTTGCTTGAGCAGCTGGGTGGGTGATGCTATTTACTAACATGAGTAAAATAGAGAGAAACAAGATTATATTGGGCAAAAATTTAAAAGCTGGGGTTTTGGACAGGCTGAAATAGAGAACCCCATTAGACATCCATTTGGAAATGTGAGACCCCTAGGTGGGTATATGTATGTAGAATTCAGAGGAAAGCTCAGAGCTGGAGAGAGAAATTTTTGTCATTTTTAAACTTTTAATTATTCATCATATAATTAATATATAATTTAAATATATTTATTGTTAATATATTTTGATATGTTAACATTAATATAAAAATACATTAACAATTTGTTCACTGATATTTATTGAGGGCCCACTGTGAGGGAGACTTAGAAAATCGGGGTATGATGGTGAGTGCAAGCCTGCATGATCTGAGGCAGGCTGGCAGGAGAGATAGGATTTCATTAACAGTCACACAGCTATGTGTAAAATTAAAGTGACCTCAGTACCACAAAGGATAGGATTCTATGAAAGGGCACAAGAGGGAGATTTGACTGAATCTGGGTGGAGGTGAGGGTCAGGAATGGCTTCCCTGCACATTAAAGAATAAGGAAGTGGGAGAGGATATCAGGCTAAAGAAAGAGCATGAATAAAAGGCAGTGTGGTAGAAGACCAGAGATTTTGGTCCTCAGATGCACTGTGATTCCAATTTAGAAGTCCAGAAGGGTATCCCAGGAGCATCTCAAGCACTTTAGGCAATTCACATTCCTTCAGCAAATATTTGTTGAGCACCTGGAGTGTGCCTGAGATTCTTTCAGGTGTTGGGAATTCAGCAGTTAGTGTGCAAAGGTTCTTTCCCTCATGAAGCTTGTTTCTTTCTGGTGGGGCTGATTCAGGAGGTTCACAAATTCCAGGCACATCTTGAGAATGATTGACTAAGAGATGTTGGCCTGGAACAGAGCCGTGAGGAGTGCCAGCATTTAGAACTCTAAAGGAGCAGAAGCAACATCAAAAAACCTAGAGCAAGTGGCTAGTGAAGGAAAAAGAGAGGAAAGGGGTGCATATAACAAAAGCTGGGGGAGAAAACTGATTCCAGATGGCAAGGCTAATGAATGTCCAGCTAGGTTTAGTGGTGGTGAGGGGTCAAGTAGAATGAAAACAGATCAGTTCCCCTTCAGCTTTATAACATGGCAGCATTGGGAATTTTTACCAAACCACTTTTATCTGAATAATGGAAGTAGAAAACAGATTGAGTTGCTTTAAAGAATGTCTGGGAAATGAAAACTGAGAAAGTGAGAAGATATTGGCAACTGCGAAGTGAGAAATTGCTGATGACTTTGCAGAAATTTGCCTTCCGTTTGGGACTTCATTATTGTCTTGCAGGAGAGCGTCTTCTGGTAGTAGTGAGATTAACTTACTTTTGCTGAACTTGTCTATCTAAAAGGAAGAAAGTAATAATGCATTATAAGATTGAGATTGCTGAGGACGAAATAAGGTAGTATATGCATGCAGTGAATACTCACTAAAAATAAGGGGTTGTATTTATAGTGTTTTAAGTTTACCAATGTCACTCTACCTGACATAAAACGTTTAGTAATTATCTTATTAAATGCCAAGTAGTATTTGAATTATTAACTGATACTCAAGGGAGGAAATAGGATAGGTTAAACAAATTGCCCTATTAATGCTACTCATAAACCTGACCCTTGGAGAATTTGAATCATATTTGCTATGTTTTGGGCATGGTTTGTTTGTCCCCATCAAATCTCATGTTGACATTTGATGATTGGCATGGTGATATTGGAGGTGGGGTCTAGTGGGAGATATCTGGGTTACAGGGATGGGTCCCTTATAAATGGCTTGGTGCCCTTCTCAGGCAGTGAGGGCATTCTTAGTGTCTTGAGACTAGATTGGTTCTCAGGGGAAATGATTAGTTCCTGCAAGAGTGGGTTGCTAGAGAGCCAGGATGGCTCTGGGTTTGGTCCCTCTTTGCATGTGCCTACTTTCTCTTTGATCTTCTCAAACATATTTTAATGCAGCACAAAAGCTCTTGATGGAATCCAAACAGATACCAGTGCCCTCTATCTTGTAAAGCCAGCAGAACTTTGAGCCAAAATAAACTTCTGTTCTTTATTAACTACCCAGCCTTAGCTATTCCTTTATAGCAACACAAAATGGACTAAGACAACATCTTTTGACTTGGTTCTATGCTATGTTTGCTCCACTTGGTGTTGTAATTTTATTCCCCTGTAAGAATTGTATCTGCTTAGGTGAAGACTGAGTATTCATCTGCTTTGTATCTCCATACCACCATTGCATTTAACCCAGTGCCTGGCACAAAGCTTTCAGTTGTGAGTGGCATTGATTTCTCAGCCCTTGGCCCAACCTTCTTGGGCTGCTTTTGTTTTTGAAGCTCCAGCTTATATTCAGGAGAAATGCTTTGGACTTCAGACCCCCAAACTAATTCATGTACACACATTGTCAGTGGAGAAAGTGGGAGAGAGTAAAGGGTGGAGATAGCTCTTGAACATGGCAATAGAAATGGTATGATGTTAGCAGAAAATTAATATGTGCACATTTGGTCGTATTGAGAAATAAATACTCTAACATTATCAGGAAGCAAATAAAACTGATAATTGCTAGGTGTCATATATATGTAGTAGATAATGTAAAAATGCATATGTAGTATATGTATATTATGTAATTGTATATTCTATTATATATCATGTACAATGTACATTTATGTATCTATAGATATCTACCCTTGTGCATTTTTTCCTCCAAAATGAAATACGTTTACCATCAGAGAGTACCAAGTAAGAATATTCCCAGGACACTTTGGGAGGCTGAGACGGGTGGATCATGAGGTCAAAAGATCGAGACCATCCTGGCCAACATGGTGAAACCCCGTCTCTACTCAAAATATAAAAATTAGCTGGGCGTGGTGGCGTGCGCCTGTAGTCCCAGCTACTCAGGAGGCTGAGACAGGAGAATTGCTTGAACCCGGGAGGCAGAGGTTGCAGTGAGCCGAAATTGTGCCACTGCACTCCAGTCTGGTGCCTCGTGACAGAGTGAGACTCTGTCTCAAAAAAAAAAAGAATATTCCCAGGAGGGTCAGAGATTGGGATGCAATCTCAGAACCCATTAAACAGCCTGGGGATAGGTGGGCTGTAGCAGTCCTGTGGAGAGCTTGAAAGCTGTCTCTCACCTCTTGAAAGAAAGGACTATGAGGAGTGAAGTAGACTGATTTAGTGTTCATCTCCTTGCGATATTACTTACTGACTTTTAGGCATTACCTAGGACATGCATTTAGGGAATGTTCCAATGTCATACTTGGTTGCATTCTTTCCTTGTAGTGGCAAAAAAGGCCTGCAGAAGCTGTGCATTCTAGGTCATTACTAGAACCCAGATGAGTATTGCTTGGGAACTGGAGAAAGAAAATGGAAACAGAGCACTCCCAAATTCTTTCCCAAATCTCTTGGGTTGAAACATCTTAAATTGCTGTTTTTACATTTCCAAGATGGTCAAATAGTAATCATTTCATGCAGCTCCACCAAAAAGTATGATCCAGCTACTATAGGCATGTGGACGTTGGAAGGCCTTCTTGTTGGTTTAAAGTTTTGCCAATTGGTAGACATCTGGGGCTGTATATTAAGGTCTCTTGATTTTCTGAGCCAGAGCAAAGGCATTATTGTTCCTGTCTTTATTTGAATAGTATCTTGGGTGAGAGAGTGCCAGCATCATCTATTACCCTTCATGCTCACTGACTATGTGAAAAGAAAGGAAAAGACCTTTAAAGCTGGGGTGATTGTCTAGACAGTCCTAAAATAGCTGCTCCAGGTGCAAAGGAAGCCATAAAATGCAGACAAAGCATGAGGCTCCTTTGGCAAAAATACAGTGTTTTTGAACTCTCATAGGCTCCTTGTAAATTATGAAGTAGAAAATGGCCAGGAGACTAGATTCCAATAATTATAATCATCAGTTATTTTAAATTACCATCACTTATTTCACACAGAGGCATTCTCTGTGTGCTAAATTATATTTAAAATATTTTAAAATAATTATTTGGATAATTCAGAGCTGAAATAGTCTAGGCTGAACTATTTACCAAGCTAAAACACCTGTGCAAGCTTTAATTCAAAATATACTGAAACTTGACTTCATTTTTCACTCCACTGTGGAAGTCTTGTAATATAAAACAAGAACAGTACCTTCAGCAGGAGCCCATGCCCCCTTGGTCTGCGTCCTCTTGCTCTCTACTCTGTCCTGTGGCTACCCACTGCACTCTGAATGTCAACCATGACCCTGCCATACTCCAGCCATGTCTTCTAGGGGATCTCTGCTACCTTTCACCCAGGCCTCCCCACCATGGCCTCTGCCAGAGCCAGCTCCATGTGGGCCCATGTGGAAATGAGACCTCCAGATCCCATCTTGTGAGTCACCAAAGCCTTTAAGAGGAACATCAATAAGAAAAAGATGAGTCTAGGAGTTGGTACCTACTGGGATGATAAGAGACCCAGTTAGATTGCCATAAAAAATTTAGACAAGGAATACCTGCCCATTGTAGGACAAGCTGAATTTTGCAAGGCATCTGCAGAACTAGCCCTGGGTGAGAACAGCAAACTGTTGAAAATTGGCCACTTTGTCACTGTGCAGATCATTTCTGGAACTGGGGCCTTAAGAGTTGGAGCCAGTTTTGTGCAAAGATTTTTAAAGTTTTTGAAGACAGATGTCTTTCTGTCCAAACCACTTTGGGGAAATCACACACCTATCTTCAGGGTTGCTGGCATACAGCTACAAGGTTATCAGTATAATGACCCCAAGACTTGCAGTTTTGACTTCACAAGTGCTATGGAGGACATTTCAAAAATACCAGGGCAAAGTGCTCTTCTCCTGCATGCCTGGGACCCTCATGCAAAGCAGTGGAAGAAAATAGTAACAGTGGCAAAGAAAAAGAATCTCTACATTCTTTGAATATGGTCTACCAAGGCTTTGCCAGTGGTGATGGTAACGAGGATGCGTGAGCTGTGTGCTACTTCATTGAACAGGGTATTAACGTTTGTCTCTCCGATCATACTCCAAGAACGTGGGTTTTATATGGTCAGCATGTGGGAGCCTTCACTGTGCAAAGACAGTGAATGAAACCAAAAGAGTAGAGTCACAGTTGAAGATCCTGATCTATCCTGTGTATTCCAATCCTTCTCTCAATGGGGCCTGTATTGCCTCTACCATTCTGAACATCCTGGGTTCGCAAAAATAATGGTTGCAAGAAGTGAAAATCATGGCCAACTGCATTGTTATCATGCAGATTCAGCTGATCTCCAACAGTAAGGATGGTTCCTTGCACATCTGACAACACATGACTGACTAAATTGGCATGCTTTGTTTCACAAGCCTAAAGCCTGAACAGGTGGAGAAGCTAACCAAGAAGTTCTCCATCTATATGGCATAGGATGGCTGCATCTCTGTGGCAGGGATCACCTCCAGCAACGTGAGTTATCTTGCCTATGCCATACACCAGGTCACCAAGTAATATCCCTGGTGTGAGGGAACAGATACAACTTTTCTGTTTTCAGCTGCTGCTACTGTGAGCTTCACATGGAGGATGAGTGAGGGTAGATGCTGGTAAGTAGATCATTTTTTTCAACCACAGTGCATAATACTGAGTGATTGAATGCACTTCTCAGAAAAGAACATGTAATGACATTGGGCAGAGGCATCTGTGACTGGTGTCTGGAACTAAGCCAAACTCTCCCCCATCTTTCTATCTTCAACTTTTCTCAAAGGGTTTACATGTGCAAGAAACTCATAGCACCAAGAAACCTGCTAATTATGCCCACTACAATATTTCAGAAGCTTTAACTGAAGCATCTTATGTTGTCAGGGTTCTTCATGAGAAATAGCACACATTAGAGGCTTTGAAAGACCTAGTTCTGTCATTAACAATTGGTCTCATGTTTGCCCTCCCATGATGGAGCAACCTTATCAACAGACCGTATTGCAGAAATTGTGTTTTATGGAAACCCATGAGTCTGCTGACACTGCAGCAAGGAAAATAAAAGATGCTCTTTCCTGTCTTATTTAAGAAAAAGAGAAGGCTCTGTCTTCTCCCTTTTCAACCTGTTCTTTTCCTTATGCACAAAGATTTTTAACTAACCTAGATTTTCATCCCATTCTACTGCTGGATTGACCATCTACCCTATATTAGTCTGTTTTCATGCTGGTAATAAAGAGATACTCAAGACTGGGTAATTTATAAAGGAAAGAGTTTAATTGACTCCCAGTTCAGCATGGCAGAGGAGGCCTCAGGAAACTTACAATCATGGTGGAAGGGGAAATAAACACATCCTTCTTCACATGGCAGCAGCAAGGAGAATTGCCGCTCAAAAGGAGCAAAAGCCTCTTTTAAACCATCATATCTCGTTAGAACTCACTCACTGTCATAAGAACAGCATGAGGGTAACCATCCTCATGATTCAATTTCCTTCTACCAGCTCCCTCCCATGACATGTGGGGATTATGGGAACTACAATTCAAGATGAGATTTGGGTGGGGACACAGCCAAACCATATCAAGCCCCATCCTACTTGGATTTATTTAAGAATAAAGAACATAATTTTCTACTGATGCCATAGCCTCATTTTTCTCAGCAAAGAATAGTGGAGAAGGTAACGGTACTTTATCTGAGCATCCTCTTCAACAATTGTGTAATTGTCTCCTGCTGGATGTTGCCTCTGCCCAGTTGGACCTCCTCTTTTCATTGAATATGGTTGTATAGTCTTTATTCTCACATCATGAGTCAAGTAATACAGGAAAGTACCAGGAAGAGGATATTCTAGGCTTTGTGTGCTGCTATCTGGGTTCAGGCTTCACCCTTTGGAAAGATAACCGCCACATGCTCTAATCATATTAGATTTATTGCAGCCTGGATTCTCTGTTACAATAAAATTACTGTAGACCCTCCCCCTAAAAAAGAACAAGATCAATTATGTAATTCCCCATCAAGTGATATGATATACTACAGCACTGGTGCAGTTAATAAAATTGTATCAAATCAATAATTTATTTCTGGTTAAACAAACTGTGGCATGACCATACCATAGAATACTATTCAGCAACAAAAGGGAATTAACTATTGTTATACTCAATAATTTGGATGGATCTCAAGAGCATTATGTTGAGTGAATAAAGCCTGTCAAAGAAGGATACATGCTGCATGGTTCCCTTTACATATCATTCTTGAAATTATAGAATTAAAAAAAAGGAAAGCAGATTAGTGGTTGCTAGATTTAAGATGGTGAGTTAAGAGGGAGGTGCAAGTAGCTATAAAGGGGTAACATAAGGAATCCCTGTGGCAATGAGACTCTTCTGTGTCCTGACTATTGTGGCTGTCACACAAAGAAACGTATGTGATAAAATTGTGTAGAATTAAATACACACACATATACACATTCACACACAAATGAGAACATGTAAAACTGGTGAATTCTAAATAAGATAGTTGAATCAATGTTAGTTTTCTGGCTTTGACATTTACTATAGTTATGAAAGATGTTATAACTGGGGGAAGC